>NW_007259685.1:0-8983 GCF_000164805.1 Carlito syrichta | reverse complement strand
GAATATCCAGCTGGCTAGCTAGGTAGCTTTGTTACTTGTTAGCTGGCTAGTCATCTGGCTAGCTACTTAATTCACCTAGTTAAGTCATCTGGCTAGCTATATAGCAAGCTAGTTAATTCAGCTGTCTGGCAAGCAGGCCAGTTATTTAAGTCAGCTAGTTAAGTCAGCTGTCTAGCCAGATGGCTAGCTAGGTAGTGAGCTTGTTAAGTCATTTGGAGAGCCAGTAGTCTAGCTAATTAAGTCAGCTACATAAGTCAACTGACTAGCCTGCTAGCTACCTTGGTAGAGAGCTTGTTAATTTAGCTGTGTAGCTAGCTGGCTAACTAGTTAAGTCTGCTAGTTGTGCCAGCTTGCTAGCTGGATAAGTCAACTAGTTAAGTCAGCTGACTAGCCAGATGGATAGCTAGGTACCAAGCTAGTTAATTCAGCTGGCTAGATAGCTGGCTAGTTACTTAAGTCAGTTAGTTAATTCATCTAGCTTCGCAGCTGTCTAGTTATGTAGCTAGCTAGTTAAGTCAGCTGGCTAGCCAGCTGTCTAGCTAATTAAGTCAACTAATTAAGTCAGCTCGCTAGCCAGCTGATGAGGTAGGTAGCTAGGTAGTTAATTCACCAGGCAAGCCAGCGGTATATGTCAGTAGCTAGCTAGTTAAGTCAGCTTGCTAGCTGCTGGAGACCAGCTCCAGCCGTGTTCAGGGTACCCCAAAGGTGGAGATGGTGTCGGCGTTTGGGGGGAAGAAGAGAGAGATAGAGAAAGAAAGAGTCTGGACTCCAGTCTAGTGCAGAAGCGATGTGTGATATTGGGAATTACAAAGGGACTTTTATACACAAAGTCAGATGTGGGAGGGGCGTCTCCCACCCACCAGAAACCTTAATCCATGAAAACTTAATCAATGATTTCCTTTAAACCATTTTCATATGACAATCTTAAAATCCCATAACAAAGGATATCCTAATCCATGACTGATATATTCTATAAACCGTTTTCATCCTAAGCTGATTGATTTATGCCAAGTTAAACGATTCTATAAAAGCTTAAGTATTTACTTTAAAAACGAAAGTGGCCCATCCCAGAATGTTTGGAATGTGAACCTGTCCAAAGTTCACAGTGGGCTACCTGCAAGTAACCCAGCCACATTCTTTCAACAAAATGGCTGTCTTCTAAAACTATATTCTACAATTTACACCTTCAATAAATCCTAAACTCATGACCCAGAAGCCTGTGACCAATACTAAGGCTCTTAGATGTGACCCAAGTTTGAATTATAAGCTGTGTGAAAGCCAAAACTGCAGTTTGTGGAAGAATGGGAGCAATGAGCTTCTAAAGTTAGCTTGTGTTAGTCCTGTTCTCAGAGTTTTTATATGTTGAGCTCACAGAAGCTTAATCTGGTCAGTGCTGAGTAGAAGGGGGAGAAAATGGGGTCAAATAGCTCCCGAACGAGTCCTAGTGGTCTCGGGGTCAACGGCCCTTCCTGATCCCTAATGCTCAGTGGGCTTCCATGGCTGGCTCCCAACAGCTAGCCACCTGGCTAGCTGGAGATGTCAGCTAGTTAAGTCAGCAGGCTAGCCAGCTAGGAAATGAGTTATGTCAGATAGTTGAGTCAGCTGGCTAGCCAGCTGGCTAGCTGGATAAGTCAGCTAGTTAATTCAAGTGGCAAGCCAACTGGCTAGCTAGGTATCTCGCTAGTTAATCAGCTGGCAAGCCAGCTGGCTAGCTGATTAAGTCAGGTAGTTAAGTCAGTTGGCTAGCCACCTGGCTAGGTAGGTAGCTAGCTAATTAAGTCAGCTGGCTAGCCAGCTGGCTTACTAGTAACGTCAGTGAATTAAGTGAGCTGGCTAGCTGGCTGGCTTGCTAGGTGGCTAGCTAGTTAAGCCAGCTTACTAGCTGGACGGCTATCTAGTTAAGTCAGCTAGTTAAGTCAGCTGGCTAGCCAACTGACTAGCTAGGAGGCTGTCAAGTTAAGATGACTGGTAAGCTGCCTGGTCAGATAGGTGGCCAGCTAATGAAGCTGGCTGGCTAACCAGCTGACCAGCAGGGTGGGTGGCTAGTTAAGCTGGCTTCCTATCCTACTGTCCAGCCAGATGGCTGGCTATTTAAGACAACTGGCTAGCCTGCTGGCCAGCCTGCTAGCCAGCACAACGACTGCCTAGCCAGCTAGTCAGCTGGGTAGCTAGCTAGTTAAGTGAGCTGGCTAGCCATATAGCCAACCAGGTAGCAAGCTAATTAAGACAGCTGGCTAGCCAGCTGGCTAGCTGGTTAAGTCAGCTATTTAAGTCAGCTGGATAGCCACCTGGCTTGGTAGGTAGCTAGCTAATTAAGTAAGCTGGTTACCTGGATAGCTAGCTAGTTAAGTCAGGGAGTTAAGTGAGCTGACTGTCCAGCTGGTTAGCTAGGTGACTAGCTAGTTAAGGCAGCTGGCTAGCAGGATGGCTATCTAGTTACATCAACTAGTTAAGTCAGCTGGTTAGCCAGCTGCCAAGATAGGTGACTGGCAAGTTAAACCAGCTTGTTAGTAGGCTGATAGGATAGGTGGCCAGCTAATTAAGCTGGCTGGCTAGCCGGCTGAATGGCAGGGTGGCTGGCTAGTTAAGCCAGCTGGCTGTCCCACTCTCCAGGTAGAAGGCTGGCTTTTTATCCTGGCTTGCTAGCCAGGTGTCCAGCCTGCTAGCTAGCTAGCCAGCTGCCTAGCCAGCTAGTCAGCCAGGTAGATAACTACTTAAGCCAGCTGGCTAGCTGTCTAGCCAACCAGGTAGCTGGTTAGTTAAGTCACCTGGCTAGCTGACTAGACAGCCAACAAGCTAGTCGACTAGATACTCCAGATAGCTAGCCAGCTAGCTAGTTAAATCTGCTAGCAAGTCAGCTAACTATCCAGCTAGCTCGTTAAGTCTGCTAGCTAGTCAGGTTGCTAGTCAGCTAGCTAGTTAAGTCAACTAGCTAGACAGCTAGTTAGTCTGCTAGATAGTTGTCAGTTAGCGAGTAGCCAGATAGCTGTCTAGTTAAGTCAGCAAGCTAGAGAGTTAGTTAGCGTGTTTGCTAGCTTGTTATGTCAGGTAGATAGCCAGCTTTCTTGTCAGCTAGCTAGTCAAGTCAGCTAGCAAATCAGCTAGTTACTTAGCTAACTAGTCGGCTAGCAAATCAGCTATCTGGTCAGCTAACTAGTGGACTCACTCACTTTCCATCAGGTCAGCTACCTAGTCAGCTCGCTCACCTGCCAACTGGTCAGCAAACTACTTGGCTTACTCACCAGCCAATAGGTCAACAAACTTGTCGGCTCACTCACAAGCCAACAGGACAGCTAACTAGTCGCCTTTGTCACCAGCCGACTAGTTATGTCAGCTCGCCAGTGGGCTCACTTGCCAACAGAATGGTTAAGGCAGCTCACCCAAGGGGTCACTCACCAGTCAATTAAGTCGGATTACGGGTTGCCTCACTCATCAGCCGACTTGTTAATTTTTCTGACCACTCGGTTCACTCATCAGCTGACTAGTTAACTCAGCTGACCACTCGGCTCACTGGCAGGCCAACTAGATAAGTCAACTCACCTGTCGGCTCACTCACTGGCTGACTAGTTAAGTCAACTAACCGGTCTGCCAACTAGCTGGCCAACTAAGTAAGTCAGCTAACCAATCGGCTGACTAGTCGACAACTTGTAAGCTGACAAATTAGCTCAGCTAACTATTTGGCCGAAAATTTATGTCATCTAACTAGTCGGCCAACTAGTTGGCAGACTAGGTTGGTCAGCAAACAAGCAGGCAAAAAGTTAACCTTGTTAACTAGTGGACCAACTCGTTAGTCAGCTAGTTAACCCAGCTAATTAGTTGACCGAATATTTGACCTACATGTTAAGGCAGCTAAAAAGTCGGCCGAGTAGTCAACCAACCTGTTAAACCAGCTAAGGAGTCTGCCTACACAGCTAAAAATTAAGTCACCTAGCTAACTCGTTAACCAACTAGTTAAGACAGCTAGTTGACTCATTTACAATGAGATAAAACAGTTAGCTAATTCGTTAACCAACTCGTTAAGTCAGATAGTTATCTCGTTTTCCAACAAGTTGTCAGCAACCTAAGTCAGCTAGCTACCTAGCTAGCTAGCTAAGTCAGCTAGCTCACTAGAGAGCTAAATATTTAAATCAGATACTTAAGTCTTCTTCATAACTGGTTAGCTATTTATTAAATCAGCTAGTTATTCAGCTAGTTAAATAGTTAGCTAACTATTTGATTTAGGTAGTTAAATCAGTTAGCTAACTAGTTAAGTCAGCCAGTTAAGTCAGCTACCTAAATAGTTAAGTCAGCTACCTAAGTCAGCTAGTTATGTCAGCTGTCTAGCTAGGTAGCTAGCTAGTTAAGTCTTCTGGCTAGCCATTTGGCTACTTCATTAAGTCAGCTAGTTAAGTCAGCTGGCTAGGCTACTGGCTAGCTAGTTAAGTCAGCTAGATAAGTCAGCTGGCTAGCCAGCATGCTAGCTAGGTAGCAAACTAGTTATGCCAGCTGTATAGCCAGCTGCCTCGATAGACAAGTGACCTAATTAAGTCAGCTGATTAGCCCGCTGGCTAGCTAGGTAGCTTGTTATTTATTCAACTGACTGGACAGCTAGCTAGGTAGATATGTCAGATAGTTATAACAGCTGGATAGCCAGGTGGCTAGTTGTGTAGCAAGCTAGTTAATTGACCTGGCTAGTAAGCAGGCCAGCTAGTTAAGACTGCTGGTTAAGCTAGCTGGCTAGCTAAATAGTGACCTAGTTAAGTCAGTTCGCTAGCCACCTGGCTAGCTAATTAAGTCAGCTAGTTAAGTCTGCTGGCTATCCAGGTGATTACAGAGGTAAAGAGCTAGTTAAGTCAGCTAGCTAGCCAGCTGGATAACTAGTTAATTCAGCTAGTTTAGTCAACTGACTGATCAGTTGCCTTGCTCATTAATCAACTAGTTAAATCAGCTGGCTAGCTAGTTAAGTCACCTCGTTAAGTCACCTGGCTAGCCAGCTCTCTAGCTAGTTAATAACCTAGTTAAGTCAGATGACTAGACAGCTAGACATCTGGCTAGCTAATTATATCAGCTAGTAATTTCAGCTGGCTAGCTAGGTAGATAGCTAATTAAGTCAGCTAGTTATGCCAGTTAGCTGGCTAGTTAAGACAGCTAGATAAGTCAGCTAGCTAGCTATACAGCTAGCTAGGTATCTAGCTAGTTATTTCAGCTAATAAAGTCAGCAGGCTAGCTAGTTAAGTCAGCTAGTTAAGTCAGCTGCCTAGCTGGGTAAGTAACTAGTTAAATCAGCTGACTAGCCAGATAGCTATCTAGTTAGGTCACCTAGTTAAGTCAGTTCGCTGGCTAGCTGAATAGCTAGGTAGCTAGATAGTTAAGTCAGCTGGCAAACATGCAGGATACGTATGTAGCTAACTAGTTAAGTCAGCTGGCTAGCCACCTGGCTAGATAGTGATGTCAGCTAGTTAAATCAGCTGGTTAGCCAGCTGGTTAATGAGTTAAGTCACCTAGTTGAGTCAGCTGGCTAGCCAGCTGGCTAGATGGTTAAGTCTGCTAGTTAATACAAGTGGCTATCTGCTAGCTAGGGAGCTAGCTAGTTAAGTCAGCTGGCTAGCCAGCTGGCTAGCTGGTTACATCAGCTAGTTAAATCAGTTGGCTAGCCACCTGGCTATTTCGGTAGCTAGCTAATTAAGTCAGCTGGCTAGAGGGCTGGCTAGCTAGGTTATTCAGCAATTTAAGTGAGCTTTTTAGCTGGCTGTCTAGCTAGGTGGCTAGCAAGTTATGCCAGCTAGCTAGCCGAATGTCTGTCTAGTTAAGTCAGCTAGTTAAGTCAATTTGTTAGCCGGCTGGCTAGCTAGGTGTCTGGCAAGTTAAGCCAGCTGTTTAGCAGGCTGTTCAGGAGATGGTCAGCTTGTTAAACCAGCTGGTAGCTGGCGATCTGCTGGGTAGCTGACTAGTTAAGCCTGCTGGCCATCTGACTGTTTAGGCAGCCGGCTGGCTATTTAAACTGGTTGCTAACCAGCTTGCCAGCCCACTAGCAAGCTAGCCGGCTGCCTAGCTCAGTTAGCTCAGCCATTTGGCTAGCATCTAGCCACCAGGTAGCTAGCTAATTAAGTCAGCTGACTTGCCTGCTAGTCAACCAACTACCTCATCAGCTAGTTAATTCAGCTAGCTAGCCAGCTAGCCAGTTACGACAGCTAGCTAGTCAGCTAGCTAGTCAGATTGCTAGTTAAGTCAGCTAGCCAGCCAACTAGCCAGTTAGCTAGCTAGTTAAGTCAGCTGGCTAGAGAGCTAGATAGCTTGTTTGCTAGCCAGATATATCAGTTAGATAGCCAGCTAGCTAGTCAGCTAGCTAGTTAAGACAGTTAACAAGTCAGCTAGTTAGGGCTAGCAAATTAGCCAGCTGGTCAGCTAATTAGTGGACTTGCTCACTTTCCATCAGGTATGCTAACTAGTCAGCTCCCTCACCTGCCTACCTGTCAGCAAATTAGTCTGCTCACTCACCAGCCAACAGGTCAACTAACTTGTTGGCTCGCTTGCAAGTCAACAGGACAGCTAACTAGTCACCTTGCTCGCCAGTCGACTAGTTAAGTCAGCACAGCAGTGGGCTCACATGCCGACAGCATAGTTAAGGCAGCACACCCATCAGCTCTATCACTGGCCAATTAGTTAAGTCGGCTCACTGGTCAGCTCACTCTCCGGCCGACTTGTAAATTCTTCTGACCATTCAGTTCATTCACCAGGCAACTAAATTCGGCTGACCAGTTAGCTCACTCACCAGCGACTAGATAAGTCAGCTGACCAGTCGGCTCACTCGCAGGCCAACTAAATAAGTCAACTCACCTGTAGGCTCACTCGCTGACTGACAAGTTAAGTTAGCTAACCGGTCTGCCGACTAGCCGGCAAATGAGATAAGTCAGCTAACCAATCGGCCGACTAATCGACCAACTTGTAAGCTGACAAGTTAGCTCAGCTAACTAGTCGGTCAACAGTTTAGGTCAGCTAACTGGTCGACCGACTATTCGGCCAACTTGTTAAGCCAGCTAACAAGTCAGCCGAGTAGTCAGCCAATGTGTTAAACCTGCTAAGTAGTCCGCCTACTCAGTCAAAAATTTAAATCTCCTTGCTAACTCATTAATTAACTAGTTAAGACAGCTAGTTAACTCATTTACTAATGAGTTAAAGCAAGTAGCTAACTTGTTCACCAACTCGTTAAGTCAGCTAGCTATCATGTTATCCAACTACTTAAGTCACCTACCTAAGTCAGCTAGCTAACTAGCTAGCTAGCTAAGTCAGCTAGATCATTAGATTGCTAAGTATTTAAGTCAGCTACTCAAGTCTGCTACCTAACTAGTTAGTTAGTTATTAAATCAGCTAGCTATTCAGCTGATTAAATAGTTAGCTAACTAATTTAGGTAGTTAAGCCAGCTAGCTAACTAGTTAAGTCAGCCAATTAAGTCAGTTATCTAAATAGTTAAGTCAGCTACCTAAATCAGCTAGTTAAGTCAGCTTTTTAAATTAGTCAGCTGATTAAGACAGTTAGCTAGCTAGTGAGCTAACAGATTAAGTCAACAGGTTGAGTCAGGATGTTAGCTAGTTAACAAATGAGTTAAATGAACTGGTTGAGTCAGCTGGCTAGCTAGTTAGCAAACGGGTTAGTTCAGCTGCTTGAGTAGGCTAGCTAGCTAGTTAGCTAATGAGTTAAGTCAGCTGGATGTGTCAGCTAGCTAGCTAGTTAGCTTACAAGTTAAGTCAGTTGGTTGTGTCAGCTAGCTAGCTCATTAGCTAACGAGTTAAGTCAGATGATTAAGTCACCTAGCTAGCACGTTATATAATGAGTAAGCTAACTATTTAGCTAGCTGGTTAAGTCAGTTAGCTAGCTAAGCAGCAAACTATTAAGTCAGTTTGTTAGCTAGTTATCTAGCTAGTTAGCTAACAATTTAAGTCAGCTGGATAGCTAGGTAGCTAGCTAGTTAGCTAGCTATTCATTTCAGCTGGTTATCTAGGTATCTAGCAAGTTATGTTAGCTAGCTAAGTCTGCTGGCTACCCAGCTGACTAGCTTTGTAGCGAGGTAGTTAAGTCAGTTGGCTACTTAGCTGGTTAGCAGTTTAATTCAGCTAAATAAAAAACGGGCTAACAAACTTGCAAGGTAGTTAACTAGATAGTTAATTCAGCTAGATAGTTACCTGACTAGCTAGTGATTTAGCGAGTTAAGTCAGCTGGCTAGGCAACTAGCTAGCTGGTTAAGACAGCTAGTTTAGTCAGCTGTCTAGCCAGCTGGCTAGGTAGGTAGCTACCTTGATAAGTCAGCATGCTAGCCAGCAGGCTAGCTGTTCAATGCACCTGGTTAATTCAGCTGGCTTGCCTGCTAGCTTGGTAGTTAGCAAGATAGTTAAGTGAGCTGGCTAGCTAGCTTGCAAGCTTAAGTCAGCTAGGTAAGTCAGCTGGCTAGCCAGCTGGCTAGATAGGTAGCCAACTTATTTAGTCATCTGTCTAGCCAGCTGACTAGCTGGTTAAGTCAGCTAGTTAAGCCAGCTGGCAAACAGCTGGCTACCTAGTTGTCAACTCATTAAGTCAGTTGGCTATTCATCTGGTTAGTTAGTTAAAAAGCTAGTTAAGTCAGATGGCTAGCCATCTGGCTAGCTAGGTATTTCAGGAAGTTAAGCCAGCTGGATAGCTAGGTAGGTATCTGGTTAAGTCATTTAGTTAAGTCAGTTTGCTACCTAGTTAAGTCAGCGAGTTTAGTCAGCTGGCTAGCCAGTAGGCTAGCTGGGTAGATAGCTATTTAAGTCAGCTGACTAGACAGTGAGCAAGCTAGTTAAGTAACTTGGTTAAGTCAGCTCACTAGGCAGCTGGTTAGCTAGGTAGCTAGGTAAGTAAGTCAGCTCGCAAGCCAGCAGGCTACACAGGTAGGTAGCTAGTTGTCAGCTGGTTATCCAGCTGGCTAGCTAGGTAACTAGTCAGTTAAGTCAGCCTGCTAATCAGCTGGCTAGCATGTTAAGTCACCTG
>NW_007259684.1:533292-533787 GCF_000164805.1 Carlito syrichta | reverse complement strand
TTTCCAATTGTTTGTGTCATCTTTGATTTCTTTGAGCAGTGTTGTGTAGTTTTCATTGTAAAGGTCTTTCACATTTCTGGTTAGGAAGATGCCAAGGTATTTCATTTTTTTTGTGTGTGTGGCTATTGTGAATGGGATTGTGGTTTTTATTTGAGTTTGTTTGTTTATTATTGGTGTAAAGAAATGCCATTGTCTTTTGCACATTTATTTTATATCCTGAGATTTTTGACAAAGTCCTTTATCAGTGTAAGGAGGTTTTTGACAGATTCTCTTGGGTTTTCAAGGTACACGATCATGTCATCTGCAAAGAGAGATAGCTTGACTTCTTCTTTTCCTATTTGAATACCCCTGATTTCCTTCTATTCTCTGATTGCTGTAGCCAGGACTTCCAATACTATATTGAACAGGAGAGGTGAGAGTGAGCATCCTTGTCTTGTTCCAGTTTTCAGGGGAAATGGTTCCAGTTTTTGTTCATTTAGGAGTATGCTGGCTGTG
>NW_007259684.1:509858-532478 GCF_000164805.1 Carlito syrichta | reverse complement strand
CAGTTTGTTTCATACAAGTGTACATAGTAGTCTCTAATGATCTTTTGTATTTCTTCAGGATCAGATGTGACTTCATCTTTTGTGTTTCTGATTGTATTTATTGGGGCTTTTTCTCTCTTTTTCTTGGTCAGTCTAGCTAGGGGACCATTGATCTTGTTTATCCTTTTGAAGAACCAGCTTTTTGTTTCATTGATTTTTTGTATTATCTTTTTTGTCTTCTAGCTCCTAGATTTGGGCTTTTATTTTGGAGATCTGGATTCTTCTGCTGAAATTAGGGTTTTTGTGATCTTGCTTTTCCAGTTTCCTTAGGTGACTTCTTAGGTTGTTAATTTGTGATCCTTCCATTTTCTTCATGTGTGTTTGTAGGGATATAAATTCCCCTCTTACTACAGCTTTCATGGCGTCCCAGAGATTTTGGTAATATGTTTCTTCACTTTCATTTATTTCCAGTATCTTTTAATCTCTGTTTTGATTTCATCATTGACCCAGGAGTTATTTAGCATCACGCTGTTTAGTGTCCATGTCTTTGTGGGTTTTGGGGGGACCATTTTTAATTTTTTAAAAATTGATTGTAGTGACGAGGTCTTGCCAAGTTGCCTGGGCTGGCCTCAAACCCATGGGCTCAGGCAATCCACTCACCTTGGCCTCCCAAAGTGCTGGTATTACAGACTGAGCCACCAAACCCAGCCTCCCCAATGGTTGTTAGTCAATGCTTTGTCAAAGATGAGTTGGTTGAGAAATTCAGGTTTTTCTTCTGGACTGTTTAACCTGTCTGGTAGATCTATATGCCTTTTATTATACCAGTACCAGACTGTTTTTATTATTGAAGCCTTATAGTAAAGTTTAAAGTCTGGAGGTATGATACTTCCTTCTTTATTTCTTTTGCTGAGGGTAGTTTTGGCTATTCATAGTCATTTATGTTTCCATATGAATTTCTGTATTGTCATTTCCAGATCTGAGAAGAATGTTGCTGGTGATTTAATGGGTATTGCCTTAAATATGTAGTTTGCCTTGGGTAGGATGAACATCTTAACAGTGTTGATTCTTCCAATCCATGAGCATGGACTATTTTCTCATTTGTTTGTGTCATCTTTGATTTCTTTGAGCAGTGTTTTATAGTTTTCATTGTAAAGGCCTTTCATTTCTCTGGTTAGGAAGATGTCAAGGTATTTCATTTTTTTTGGTGGTTATTGTTAATGGGATTGTGCTTTTTATTTGGGTTTCTGTTTGTTTATTGTTGGTGTATAAGAACACTCCTGTCTTTTGCATGTTTATTTTATTCCCTGAGACTTTGCCAAAGTCCTTTATCAGTGCAAGAAGGTTTTTGACAGATTCTCTTGCGTTTTCAAGGTATAGGGTCATGTCGTCTGCAGAGGGATAACTTAATTTCCTCTTTTCCTATGTGTGGATACTCCCATTTCCTTCTCTTGTCTGATTGCTCTAGCTAGGACTTCCAACATTAGGTTGAACAGGAGGGGTAAGAGTGGGCAACCTTGTCTTGTTCTGGTTTTTAGGAGAATTGGTTCCAATTTCTGTTTATTTAGCAGTATGTTTGCTGTGGGTTTATTGTACATGGCTCATACTACTTTGAAGTATGTTCCATCTATGCCTAGGTGTTTAAGGGTTTTTATCAAGAAGGGATGCTGAATTTTATCGAAGACTTTTTCTGCATGTAATGATATAATCATGTGGTTCTTGTTTTTACATTGGTTGATGTATTTAATTACTTTTATGGTATTATGGATGCTGAACCAGCTCTGCATCCTGGGGATGTTGCCTACTTGGTCATGGTAGAACATTTTTGAGATATTTTGTTGGATCCAGTTTGTTAGAATCTTGTTCAGGATTTTTGCATCTATGTTCATTAGGGATATTGGCCTGTAATTCTCTTTTTTTGTTGGATCTTACCCAGTTTGGGTATTGGTGTGATGTTAGCTTCATAAAATGATTTGGGGAGTGTTGCATCTTTCTCAATTGCCTTGGATATTTTCAATAGGATTGGTATCAGCTCCTCCTTGTATGTTTTGTAGAATTCCTCTGGAAATCTATCTAGTCTAGGAATTTTTTGGTAGGAAGTTTTCATATGACAAAGGCAATTTCCTGTGTTGTTATTGGTTTATTTATTTTCTCAATATCTTCTTGTTTCAACCTGGGAAGATAGTATGATGTCAGAAATTCTCCATTTTAATTAGATTTTCAAGTTTGTTTCCATACATGTGTACATAGTAATCTCTGATTATATTTTGTATTTCTTCAGGGTCAGTTGTGACTTTGTCTTTTGCATTTCTGATTGTGTTTATTTGAGCTTTCTCTCTCTTTTTCTTGGGCAATCTGGTTTGGGGTTCACGAATCTTGTCTATCTGTTCAAAGAAAAAGCTTTTTGTTTTATTGATTTTTTTCTATTATATTTTTTCTTCTATGTCCCATATTTGGGCTTTTATTTTGGTGATCTGGATTCTTCTGCTGAAGTTTGGGTTTTGGTGGTCTTGCTTTTCTACTTCCCTTAGGTGATTGGTTAGACTGTTAACTTGTGATCTTCCCATTTTCTTCATTTGTGTTGATAGAGATATGAATTTTCCTCTTAGTACTGTTTTCATGACATTTTGGTAAGATGTTTCTTCATTTTAATTTTTTTCCAGGAATCTTTTAATTTCTGTGTTGACCCAGGAGTTTTTCAGCATCATGCTGTTTAGTGTCCATGGCTTTGTGAAGAACTTTGCTGGTGTTGATATTTATTTTTATTTCACTGTGGTCTGAGAAGGTTCATAGCATTATTTCAATCTTATGAAATTTGTTCATGCTTGGTTTATGACTGAGTATGTAGTCGATCTTAGAGTACATTCCATGTGGTGGAATGTATATTCTGTGATTATTGTGTTGAATGTCTGTAGGTATCTATTAAGTCCATTTGGTCAATTGTCAAGGTGAAGTTCTGGATCTCCTTGTTGATTTTTTGCCTCTATGATTTGTCTAGGTTTGTGAGTGGGGTATTTAAGTCCTCAGCTATGATAGTGTTGGAGTCAATATCTTTTTTCTGCTTCCCTAGAAACTGCTTTATGAAAGTTGGTGCTCCTATGTTGGGTGCATATATGTTTAGGATGGATATTTCTTATTGGTAGATTGAAATTTTTATCAACATATAGTAAGCTTCCATATCTTTTAAAATTTTTGATAGCTTAAAGGCTATTTTGTCTGATATTAAGATCACAACTCCTGATTTCTTCTTTGTTTTGTTAGCCTGAAAATTTGTTTTCCTTCCTCTTACTTTGAATCTGTGAATGTCCTTTCTGGTGAGATTAGTGTCCTTGAGACAGCATATTGTTGCATCATGGTTTTTTATCCAGTTTGCCATTCTTTGTATTTTTAGTGGTGGCTTTAGTCCATTCACATTCAAGCTAATTATTGAGATGTGAGAGTTTATCCCTGTCATGAAGTTCTTATAGAGTTTGTTGTTGTTTATTTGTTTGTTAGTTTTCTTTTGTTTTTTTGTGTTGCTTTATGCGTGTTTTCAATCTTTTTCCTGCATACTTTGAAGGGTATACTCATTCTTTTTTTTTTCTTTCCTCTGTGTTTCTTATAGAGCTGGTCTGGAGGCAGTGTAAACTCTCAGGGGTTGAATGTCTGTGAATGATTTTAATTCTCCATTGCTGATGAAGCTTAGTTTAGCTGGGTAGGAAATTCTTGATCGAAATTGTTTATCTTTGAGAACTTTGATAATTGGTCTCCATTGTCTTCTAGACTGTAGTGTTTCTGTAGAGAAGTCTGCTGCTATTCTAATTGGTCTTCCTTGGCAGGTAGTCTGACCTTTCTCTCTTGCTGCCTTTAGGATTTTTTCCCTTTATTCCTACTTTGTGTAAGTGAATGTGTCTAAGTGGGTCTTCTCATTTAAAGTCTTGCAGGGGTTCTCTGGATCTCTTGTGTTTGAATGGTCACATCTCTTATGAGATGAGGGAAGTTTTTTGGGAGGATAATTTTATGGAATATTTGCTCCAGAGTGGTCGCTGTCTATCTGCCTCAGAGATTCCAATTAATCTTAGGTTTGGCCTCTTGATATAACCACTCATCTCTTGGAGACTTTGTTCCATCTTTTTAAGCTTCTTTTCTTTGTTTTTAACAGTTTGAATTAGTTCCATGTTTTGGTCACCAAGCTCTGAAATTCTTTCTTCTGTTTGGTTAATTCTGCTTTCCATGCTTATCAATTTGTTATTTATTTTGTTCACTATATTCTTTGTTGTCATCATCACAGTTATCAACTCCTTCATTTTTCCTCTTCTCTCCTCATGTATATTTCTTCTTTCTATTAACATCTTGATATCTGGGTTTATGGTTTGAGATCAGTCATTTTGGGGCCTTCATTTTATAAATTTTGAAGTCTTAGTCTCAGTTGCTGTCTTCCCAGGTGTCTGTATGTGTTCTTCTGTTGGTTCTCCTTCATTAGTGAAGGTTTTCCTCCTCTTTTTTCTCTCATGATTAATTCTGTCATTCAGTGATGTGGGGATAGCCTTCACTTCTGCTTGCTCAATCCTCTATTCTTCCTTATGTAGATCCTCTGGGTTTGTTCAATTTTGAAGCTGGTCTGGGGCTGGAGGGCTGTACTTTTTATAGTTTTGAGATTTGACTAAGGGAAGCTATAGTTAAGAAGCTACCTGAAGACCTCCATATCCACTGATAGCTATGTGGGCCCTCTGGAACCCACTTCCCACTGCCTTACAATCTATCCATGTGGTGGGGGTGTATGTTTGCCCCCTGAAAGCAAAATGAGATAAGAAAAAGGAAAAGAATGGAGAAAAGAAAGAGGGAGGTGAAAGGAAGGTTAAGAGGGAGAAGAAGAAGAGAGAAATCAGACAGGGACACCAACTAATGAATAAACAAAGAAACAAACAAAATCAGAAAAAAACAAATGAAAAAACAAAAGCATACAATCATACAAAGAAACAAACAAAAAAATCCTGTTGATGAACTTGCCCTCAAAAATACGCAAACAGAAAATCTAAAAAACAACGATAAAATAACAAAAACAAAGCAAGTACAAAAACATAAATGAAAAACAGAAAGACAGAGAAAGAGAAAAAAAATGAGCTCCCTCTGTGGTCATTTTTGGAATTTCAGCTTCCTCTCTCAAGCACTGCCATTGCATTTGGCTGCAGCCACTTTTGGCTGCCACCACATTAGAAAGCATCCTTTCTCCTCCACTCTCAGTGCAGGCCAATCGGGTTGCTTTCTGCATGGGTCAGACACCCTGTGGACTGCTGTGGGAGGAAGGAAAATCAGATCCGGATTCAACCAACTCATCTACTGCTGCCACTGCTGCCAATCTCCCACTCAGATCAGATATGTCTGTGTCTGGTCCAGCATGGGGGAGAGACATCTGTCTCTCCATGTCGGATGGTCAATCCCAGAGGGGTGTGGAGATAGCCTCTGGGTTTCAGATTGGGGGCTGGACAGAGTTGGGCAAGGCAATACAGGGTTCTGCCTGTCTGGGACAGAGAAGATGGCAGTGATTGCCTTCTCACTAGTGATGGGACTCAGTTCCAGATTTCCTCACCATACCTTTCCACGGTTCCTGCTGCTAGTGCCTGACCTGCTGCCACAGGTGGTGATGTGGACTAGGTGCCAGGTGGTGAGGAGAAGCACATCTCTGCTGCTTCCTCCCAAGAGACCCCAAAGAATGGCCAATGATCCTGTGTGCCAGGAGTTTCAATCTCAGGGCAGTAGTAGGTTGCAGTCACCTCCAGAGAGCAGCCCTGGGTGCTTGAACCTGAGTCTCCCCGCAGACAGACTTTCACTCACCCACTGATACACACTTACTCATGCAGATAGTCTTTATGGACACTCACTTTTGCAGAGACTCTCTCACTCCAACCAGTTCGGTTGCCATCTTGCCATACCCTCTTGCTATTTTTTCATCTTTCCTTCCAATGAAATGAATGTTACATTTTTTTTTGTTATAGTCCCAGAAATCCTTAAAATTTTTTTGTTTTTATTCTATTTTCTCTTTTTTGTTCAGATTGGGTAATTTATGCTTTAAAAAAATCTTTCTTTTACTGGTATTCCTTCTGCCTCCTTAATTCTGGTGTTCAGTCCATTCATTGAGCTTTGCATTTTGTTTATTACATTTTTTGTTCTAAAATTTTCTTTTATACCTTTGATTTATTTCCTGAGACTTCTTAAAAATTTATTTCAGGCACATTTGTAATTGTTTGCTGAAGCATTTTTATGATGGCAGCCTTAAAATCTTTTTAGATACTTCTAATATCTTCATCATCTTAGTGCTGACATTTATCATATCTTTTTTTTTTTTTTTTGAGTTGGAGTCTCACTCTGTCACCTAGACTGGAGTGCAGTGGCCGCTCCCGGCCACCACAGCCTCGACCTGCTGGGCTCCGGTGAACCTTTCGCCTCAGCCTTCTGAGTAGCCGTAATTACAGGCATGCGCTACCACGCCCGGCTGATTTTTGGATTTATTGTAGAGATGAGGTCTTGCTACCCAGGCGGGTCTCGAACCTGCGGGCTCAGGCAATCCACTCACCTCAGCCTCCCAAAGGTGCGGGATTATAGGCTGAGCCACCGAGCCCGGCTGCATATCTTTTTTTAACTCAATTTGAAATCTTTTTGGTTTTTGAATGGTGAGTGAATAATTTGCTTTTAAATCTGGGCAGTTGTTTATTTTATGAGGTTCTGAATCTTGTTTAAATATTCTGTTTCCACTTGCTTTTTTGACACTGCTTTGACAGAGGAAGGAGAAGGCATAACCATGATAATGTCAGGTGGAGATAGAAGTCAAGCCTCTGTTGACGTCTGTGAAGGGGAATTCCTCATTCTTGGTGGGTGGCATGAAAAATTTGTTTCCTCATGTGGTTTCCACTGACACTGTGGTGGGGATGGCCTCATTACTGCTAAATGTTAATGAACATCTTGATTCTCCAGTAGGCCTTCTCTGACAACACGCTAGTAAGGAGGTAGAGAAGCACCTTATTATTGCTGGTTGAAGATGTATGCCCAGACTGCCTACTGGGCATTTTTTATACTACCTTGCCCAGAGGTGTTGTGGCACCTGTTTATGATCTTGAAAGGGTGAACATCTTGGCTCTCCATCTGACCTTTGATCATATAGGTGGGGTTGTTGCCATGGAGGTTTTCTGTAGTATTTGGCTATAGAGATAATGATGTTGACTAAAAGATTTCTGGCTTATTAGACTGCTTATTTCCTTGTCTTTTGGCTAGAGAGAGCGAGGTTTTGGGGAGTTTATTTGGGGGAAGTTTGTTTCCACTGGCATTTTTGAATTCTTGGCTTCTTTTGCTGCAAATCTGGCATATATGAGGCAAAAAGAATACCCTAGAAACTTATTATGATGCCATTTTTCATGTCCCTAGTCCCCAACCAGTCAGCTTGTCTTCATGAGATAAGATGTTTTCCCACAGTTTGTTTATAGTATTGGTTGGGTAGGGTACTTTGGCTTTGGTTCTAGGTGGGCACAGTAGTGTAGTCTCCATATGATTTCTTTGGCTATATCAGTCAGTGGTGTCGGTGAATTTTTTAGTGGACTAGACTGCAGTTGTTTGTGAAGTCTGTGGCACAGCTTTGATGGAAAATGGAGTCTCCAGTGAGTCAGTATTGAGCCCCTGGAATGTGTGTGTAGACACTGATGTGGCAGTGGTGGGCCCTGGGCAGGCCTATGAACAATTTCTTGATAAGAATTTTTCTGGAACTGTTCTGTTCCATAAAGAAACCACTAGCATATGTGAACATTAATATTAAACTTGGTTAAAATAAAATATATCTTTTGTCACAGTTGTCTCATTTCAAGTGCTCAATAGCCACACATGACAAATGGTTACCATGTTAGACAACCAGGTAATATTATATTTTCGTCATCATCAAAGGTCTTTTGGGCAGGGCTGACCTAGGAGCAGAGCTATAGGGTTTAAAAGTATCTTTCATTACCTTTAATAGAATGATAAGATGTTTTCCAAAGTAGTTGTATTGATTTACATTTCCATTAGCAGTAGATAAGAATTCTCATTGTTCCACGGTAGTATCAGACCTTAGAAACTTTGTCATATTGATAGACATAAAAACAAAAAGGTACCATTTTTTCATTTACTAAAGAGAATAGATATCTTTTAATGTGTTTATTGACTTTTATGGAAGAGGCTATACAAATCTTTTGCCCTTTTTTCTGTTGAAATGTTTATTATTTTCTTATTAATTCATATGAGTTTTAAAAGGATATTGGATACTAATCTTTTGTCTATCTGATGTACTGCAAATGTCTTCTTCACTTCATAGCTGTCATTCTTTTTGTGGTGTTTATTAGAATAAGATAGGCTAAACAGGGATAAAAAATGAATCTCAAATCTTACTGGAATAACAAAGTCTAATGTTAGTAGCTGCGCCTTGTTCATTATCACATGGCTTTCGAAGTTGCTGCCACAAGGGAAGGAGAGCCAGAGGACTACACAGGTTATTTTTAAGTTCTAGGTCTGGAAGTGCCTTGTGTCACTACTGTCCAAATCACATCTAGTCATGAGGCCCCAGTCTGATGCAAGGGAGCTGGGAAGTGTAAGGAAGTACATGGATATTTGAGAGGATGCAGAGTCTCTGCCACATGGTGTCAGTTAAGGAACAGACACACTAATTTTATTGTAACTGAATTAACTCTCTTTCTTTATGGCTTTTATTTCCATCTTATTTAAAAAGATTTTTCCTACTACAAGGAAGGTCAATTCCAGAGGAAAAAAAAAAGGAAGGATTCCTTAAATGGAATAGTAGAGACATTTTTTATATAGCCTATAAAGTTGCTCTGTCTTTGCTGTTATTTACATTTAGGTCTTTGATTCCTATGGAATTGTTTAAAATCTTTTAATAAAATTTCAAAGGTTTTTATTAAGATCTTTTTGATCTTTGGTTATACTGATTTGTTGGTGCAATTGCAAGTGCTTTTTAAAAAAATTTACATATTTCAACTGTTTATTATATGGAAATTCAGGAGCTTTGGGGTATATTGTGTACTCTTTTCAATTTTTAAATATTTTTTCCTAACTTCCACCCGACAACATGGCATAGTTAGCTAATTTTGTTTTTTCCTCCTAAGAGGTTCAGTTTTATTTCTAGTTTGTCTGCTGAAGTTGTAAAATTTTTAGCCCCAGGTATATGTGTAGACTCTTCTATTAGACTTACTACTCTGAAAGATTTTTCTCTTGTCCTCACTCCTATGAGACCATGAAAAATGAAGCCCAAAGTCATTTGGGTTCAGAAGATGCCCTCAGGGTGAAAGTGAGTTTTGATGTTTGTTTACCATGTTGGCTCTTGTTTTCCCTTAACTTTAGGTTTCTGGAGAATCTTTATTTTCTTGGAAATTTATTAATGCATTAAAATAGACGTTTATTTTTATTTTCATTTGGTTTTAGACAAACCAATCAATTAATTAGGTTATTTAGTCTGCTATGCTGCCAGAAACTAAAATTGAAAGATGTGCCTTGATATATGTTTAACAAAACATTTATTTTTATAAATATATATTTATTACTAAGTATATATATTCAAACATCTTCAATACACAATATTTTTAGTAATTCCAAAAAGATACCTCTGTGGGTATTTTTAAAGACTGAATTTAAGTGACATAAGAAACTAAGCATTTATGCAAATTACAAATATCAGTAGCAATATTACTGTCATTCAAACTTTTTTATCTGATTACTTTTTCCCTCTGAATTTTTCTCTTATTTGAGTGTTAAGTCAAGAAAGTATTCTAAGGCTGTGCCCAGCAAAGCTAGATTATTATCCTTGTTAGGTGGATTGACATTTCAAAAATTGCACCAAGTCTTCTAACACTAAGGCCTTTATATTGTACATTCTGCAGCATTGAGAGTTAATGCTAACCCTGACAGATCTGACAAAGTCAAGTTGTTTCTGAAATAAATTCTCTCCCCATTTCTGCCAATTAATCAACAAGTTGCTTTTGAGTTTCTACCAAAAATCTGTTTCTGTGATAATGGCAAACTTGTTCTGCTAGCCAAGGGGTGTTAAGCCAGAATTTCCCCAGGGTGAGATTCTGACTAAACTGATTTTCTGTGATTATCCTAATCCTGCCCCCTTTTTCACAGATTCCCTATAGGAATTTTTCAGGGAATGCAAAGGGTATAGTTAATTGTTTTTTGAAAATTTTCCTCTATGGATGGCCAAACCAACACATAAAACATAGAAATGATAACAGCCTCTCAAGGAAGCTATGCCAATTGAGTTAAGGAACATTCAAAATTAACCATTTATTTGGTGCTTTATCATTGTAATCAATATGTAAATACTTAATGCAGTACCCTGATCTACCAACTTCTTTCTTGATATATGGAACATTTTCTCACAAAATACCATATGTGGCATATAATCTCACCATTAAAGAGCTAGTCTAAACTGGGCTCGGTGGCTCAGCCTATAATCCCATGCTTTGGGAGGCTGAGGTGAGTGGATTGCCTGAGACCACGGGTTTGAGACCTGCCTGGCTAACTTGGCGAGACCTCATCTCTACAATAAATCAAAAAATTAGCCAGTCGTGGTAGCGCGCACCTGTAGTACCAGCTACTTGGAAGGCTGAGGCAGAAGGATCACCAGAGCCCAAAAGGTAGAGGCTGCAGTGGCCGGGAGCGTGCCACTACACTCCAGTCTGGGCGACAGAGTGAGACTCCAACTCAAAAAAAAAAAAAAAAAAAAGAGCTAACCTAAAGCTTGTTCTATAATTTCAAAAAATCTGATAAATATTTTTCATAAAATTAGTATGTGTCCAAATTATTAAAACACTTGTTGTTGAATGATTGATAAAGCTAATTGATCTGTTTCCTTGTTAAAAAAAAAAACTTATGTTTTTCCACAATTGATCTTTTTTTGCTGTTGAGAAAAGAAAATAGAGATAAGGAGATAAAAAGCAATATTTTATTTTGCTACTCAGAAATAGCCACTATTAACATTTTCAAAAATATTTTACTGTACAATACCTTCAAATTTACAAAGCTGTAAGAATAATAGATAATACATAGAACTCCCATACAGTCCTCATTCAGATTCCATATGCATATGTTCTATATGCTACATATATATTTTATATGTATATCTACTTATTATTTTTATGTATACATACATACACCTATATGCATTTTATATAAATATACATAAACATGTATATATTTATATATGTGTATAAATGATTCAGAAAAAACATACGGTATATATTTGGTACATATATACTGTATATATATTTATTTTTTCTGAATCATTTGAGTGACAGTTGCATCTTTCATAACTCTTTACTCCAAAGTACTTCAAGGTATAGTCCCTAAGAACAAGAACATTCCATTACATAACCACTATTCAGTAATCGAATTTGGGAAACTAAATCTTGATACAATACTCTTATTTAAAATAAAGTTCATATTTAAATGTTATCAATTGTTTCAAGGATATTCTTAATAGTAAGTTCCTACATGCCTGGTTCAGTCACCAATCATGTATAAAATTTAGTTGTCATGTTGCTGGTCTTTTTTTAATCTGGTACATTTTCTCAGCCTTTCTTCATCTTTCATGGCACTGACTTTTTTGTGGCGAACAGGCCAGTTGATTTCTCGAATGTCTCTCAATTGATTTGATATTTTTTAATTTTGAAAAAGGCTTTGAAAAGGTTGTATAAACTCACTGTCAGTTTTGCCTTCCTAGTCTCTTGAGATCCTAATTTACTTTGATTTTTATTCCTATCATTCTTCCAAGTCTTCTTTTATTCAGGTCACCTTCATGTCACAAAATTCAGTGGTCAGTTCTCAGTCCTCCTCTTATCCAACCTCTCAACAGAATTTGACAGTTTCTCTCTTCAGCCTCCTTGAGAGTACCATACTGTATATGTATTCTCAGTTCTAGCCCACTGTTGTGTGTCCAGTTAATTACAAAATCATAGAGTCTATCTCTACTCCGGACTTCTATCCATTCTTCTTCAATGGTTGCTACTATTACCTCCCTAGTTTTAGATGTTGGTGAATCCTGTTTGGATTTTTATCATCTGGTCTCCCTGTCTCCAGCTACCAGTTTTTCCTTTGCAATCCAATCCACATTCCTCTGTTCAAGCTACCTTTCTGAAGTCTAATTTTAAGCAATATTATGAAATGGTTAAAATAGTGGGCTCTCGCCTAAACAGGCTTGAATTGGAGTCATGGCTCTGTAGATTAAAAGCAGCAAATGAGAATGAGAATCTATGTCCAGGGTTTTGGAAAATCCAGCTTACCATGTGTTTGTGTAACCAAGTTTTATTGGCATGCAATCATATCCATTTATTTACATATTTTCTACAATTGCTTTTCCCCTACAACTGCAGAATTAAGTACAGTCATGTGTTGCTAGGCAATTTCATCATTGTGTAAACATCATAGAGTTGTACTTACACAAATTTAGATGCTATAGCTTCTTACCCACCTAGGCTACATGGCATGACCTGTTGTTCCTAGGTTACAAAACTGTCCAGCAGGCTACTGTCCTGATACTGTGAGCAACTGTAAGACAATGGGAAGTATTTGTATATCTAAACATAGAAAAAGTATGGTAAAAATATAGTAGAAAGGATAAAATATGGTGCACCTCTATAGGGCACTTACCCCATTCATGAATGGAACTTGCAGGACTAGAAGTTATTCTGCGTGAGTTAGTGAGTGAGTGGTAAGGGAATGTGAAGGCCTAGGTTATTAATGTACTTTTAAGTTTTATCTCATTAGCCTCACAGTCGATTTGTTTACTACAGCATCACCATAAACACATGAGTAATGTATTGTGCTGTGCACATTAGGGTGACTATGACATCACTAGGTAGGAATTTTAGGCGATAGGAATTTCAGCTCTGTTATAATTTATGAGACAACCATTGTATATGAAGTCCATTGTTGACCAAAATGTTGTTATAAAGCACATGGTTCTAGTTGTCACAGGGATTGTAGAGCCCTCAAAGCCTAAAATATTTTTATCTGGTCCAACAGAAAAAGTTTGCCAATCCCAGAAATGCCAAAGGAATAAATATAATAATATATGAAAACAAAACAAAACACCAATGTACCTGACACATTGTAAATGCTTAGTAAGTGTGAGTTATTATAATGATCATTATTATTTTAGAATCTCTGTTTACTTACCTCCATGTTGTCAGTTCATCCAGTTAACCAGTACTCTCCATTCCTTGTCCATGCTCAGGGCACATTGATGATGCACACCTAGTAGATCACTCCTTGCCACAAAGCTATATTCTCTGTGAGGAAAGCAACTTGAGAAACACAGCATTTAATCCCTATCTAGCTCCTCTTCTCCATCTCCCCAGTTGTTCACTAGATATTTCTACTTCAATGTACAATTTTCAAATATCATAGGCCCCCAAATATATTCTTTTTAAAAACTTTTTATTGATACACCATAGATGTAAATTATATTTTCTCTTTCAAATTGACTTTCCCTACAGTATTCCAAATTTTTATGAAATGCACTGCTATTAATGAAGTCTGGAAACCAAGTTTAAAGATTAAGAGAACATTGTCACTCATATAACATAACGGGGCTTTTTAAGTCAGAAGAGAGTTGTAAGTTTCAGCTGTCCTGTTTCTTATGTACAGGAAGTTTCTTTCCTTCATTTAGTGCATCAATTTGTATCCAAATCATACTTACTTTTTTCCTTAAATATTTCTTTCTCATATCCTTTCATCTCTACTGCCCACTTTTATGCAAACATCCATTTCTTTATCCATTTACTCCATCATTCATTCTTTCCACTGATGTTTACTGAGCATCATTAAATGGTATGTATTGAGCAAGGTACTGTGGATATGTCAGTAAATAAGATGCAGCACCTGCCCTGCAAAGTTATAATAAATATTTATGGAGAAAATGTTTATTAGAAATAACAAAAACTAAATTTTGACATCAGAAGTCAGACACACTGCTCATTCATTGGATCTCTTCTTTGGCACTAGAATTCAGACTCTTTGGCTTCCAGATACTTCATATTGGTTAGGATATATTCATCTGTGTCTACTTATTATGTGTGGTCTATGGGGAAACATATCTTCTACTTGTACCATGACCTTCTTAAAGTTCATCTAAAAAATTGTCACTGGTGTTTAGTTTTAGTCAGTGATTTTCAAAGCCATCCTTTAGATTTCTTGACATTCTACACAGCTTCTTTGAGTGACACTTCATGGTGGGAAAAAATGGGAGCAAAAAAGTGAGCTCCTTCCTTCAACTAGAACGTTATGTTAATCATGATACATTAATTGTTTACAAGACCTTGAAGCACAGGGTTCTGAGGTTTTAAAAAGAAGTTTAAACATAAATAAATATCCTATATATAACAAAGAAATCACTTTTCATTTTGAATTTCCTCAAGTAATTACAATTCAATAAAAAAATGAAAGACTTATAATAAACATGTATAATGTGTTTCAAAAATTTCTCAACAATGGTAAGTATCATAATTTCACCTGCTTATTCAGGTAAATAAGTTTAGAGTCAGAGAGGTTTGAAGTGACTTTTTCTGTAGTTCTTAGGACTTAGGGCAGAGCCAAGAAACAAATCCTGATCTGTTTGACTAAACCCCATTGCTTTTAACCACTCTGTTCTCTGCCTTCTGTAGTTTCTAAACTGCTTTCCACCTTTTAACCACCCTTCATTGTCTCTTACTCTTTCCTTTGACTTTTTTGAAGTAATATATGCAACAATTTATTGCTTTTCATTTATAATTATTTCGGGGGGGAGGGTAGGTTTTTGGTTTTTGTTTTCATAACAAAATACATTTACATGCTCCACTGGTCCCTTCCTCCACCAATCTATTCCACACACTTATCAAATTAATTCTCTCTATATCTTTTTCTTCATTTCTTATCCATATTTAAAATTTTTCTAATTCTTCTTCTTTTCTTCAGTGACATTTCCCAAGACATAGTCCTTAAGATATTGATATTTTATATGTATTAAAGAAAAAGAAAGAGGAAAATAAAAGAAGGAAGGAAGAAGAGAGAAAAAGGAGGGAGAGAGAAAAAAGAAAAAGAAGAAATAAAATGAATTCAAGAGTTTGGATGTACTTTCATTACAGAAAGATTTATCAAACTGTTATGTGAATATCCATGTGACACTAAGAAAGAAATATTTTGTTGGAGATAAATATGGAATAGTTGAGAAACTTGCTTTAAATCAGAGTATCTAGGTTTAAGTCTTTTTCCAAATGTTCTATGCTCTTTGTCAAATGACCTCACCTCTCTGTTTTCCTCATGGCTTCTGAAATAACCCCCGACTATTTTCTCCTACTGTATACACATGCTTTATAGTCTCTTCTCCCATGAGAAAGGACCAACCTGTGCAACCAATAGGATATTGCAGAACTTTTTTCAAGGCTGAGTCATGAAATACATTGTCTTCTCCTTGATCTTTCTTGGATCACTTGCTCTGGAGGAAGCCAACAGCTATGTCATGAGGACTTTCAAAGAGTTCTCTGGAAAGCCCATCTGGAGAGGAACAGATGTTTTCAGCCAACATGCCAGGTAGCGAGCCACTTTGGAAGTGGATTCTCAGTACTTAAGTCTTCAGAAGACTTGATCTCAGGCTGACATCTTGACTATAAATTAAAAGAGACATTGAACCTGACTCCCCCAGTCAAGATGCTGTCAAATTTCTGACCTATAGAGTATGTGAGAGATAATAAATGTGCATTGTTGCTTTAAGACAACTTTAGGATAATTTGTTACACAGCAATAAATAGCTAATACAATTATAATGATGTTGGTGGTAATAGTATCTACCTACCGTAAACAACTAATGATAATGCAGGTAACATACTTAGCCTAGAGCAAGAATAAGCATTAATTCAATGTTGGATATTAATAATGAAGGTAACAGCTGTATGCAGCATATCTTAAGTATATGATTCCCCTTTTTTATGAAGCAGCTCAAGGGAATTGTGTTCTCTGAAATACAGTTTAGAGAAACCCTCCATAGGGTCCAAATATTACAAGTGTTTATATGAGGTTACCCCTATATGACTCTTACCCATCTTCCCAGATTGCTCTCTTACTTGCCAAAGTAAACCTTGTGTTTTACCTGTTCTACTTCTAAACTTGTCAGCTCACTCAGTTTCATAACCCTTACTCTTCATGCCCCTTTTCTTCCTATAAGATACATTTCAAATCTCACCCTGGTGAGATTCCTCATATAGGTGACTTCCATAGGGCCTAAAGCTACGTGTGATGTTCTCAAAGGAGGAAGTAAGTATTAATTACTAAAATCATCTTAGTTTGAACAATTAGAGGAAATTAAACAATGGTCAAGAACAACACAGAAGTAGAGAAGTAAAGGAATATATTTTATATAGCCAGCCTAAAAAATAAAGGAAAAATAAGGAAAAAAATCTCAAGCTAAAATGTTGCAAAACCCACCACCACAAAACTTAGGAGGTAAATACTATAAAGAATGAAAAAACTAGCAGTGTAAATAAGTCATGTGTAGTTATAAAAAAGGAGCTATTACTTATTCCAAATGAAAATTATTTTCTTTAAATATCTACACACACTCACACATACACACGCACAAATCCTCAGGAGCACCATGAAAATGAACTGCTTATGTTGAAGATGTCAAATTACTACTAGTTCAGTTATAATAGAGTAATGACACATCAAATTCTCAAATAGTATGTATTTTAAAATTCACTTTTTATTCAAGTTCATGTACATATATTGGCACATTTTAATACAAAATACATGAGCATCATTTCATAGGAAATCAGAATGCAAGAGGTAAAAAAAAGTTAAATTTTTAACTGAAAACATAATATAAAATCTGCTCACTAAAGCATTATCTTAATTTTACATCCTTTATTTTATTATTTCTCAGTAGATTACAAGAAAGAAATATGGACTGTATTTAATTGGTGAAAGAAATGGAAGACAATACAAATAAATGAAAAGACAGCCTGTGTTCATGGATTGGAAGAACTATTATTGCTAAAACTTTCATAGTACCTCAAGTGATTTATTTAATACAAATTTAATACAATTACTGAAAAAGCAATTTTTAAATTCATATGGAACCACAAAAGACCCCGAATAACCAAAACAATCGGAGAAAGGAAAAACAAAGTTGGGAGCCTCACACTAACTTCTTTCAACTTAAATTACAAATCTATAGTAATCAAAACAGTATGGCTCAGGCATAAAACGGACACATAGGTCAATGAAACAGAACAAAGATCCCAGGAATAAACCCAAGCATATATGGTCAACTAATTTTCCAAAGGTACTAAGAAGACACTGTGGGGGAATGGGTAATCTCATCAATAAATAGCATAGGTATCGGATAACTGAATATCAACATGTAAAAGAATAAAACTGGACTCCTATATTACACCATACACAAACATCAACTCAAAATTGTTTAAAGGCGTAGATCTGAAACAGTAAGACTTCTAAAGAAAACACAAGGGAAAAGCTGTTTGGCACTGGTCTTGGCAATGATTTTTTGGATATCACACAAGATGCACAGGCAACAAAAGTAAAAGTAAACAAGTGGGACTAATTAAATTAATCAAACTTCTGCACAACAGAGGAAATAGTCAATGAAATGAAAAGTTAGTCTACAGATTGAGAGAAAATATTTGCAAGTCAAATACCTGCTAAGGGGTTAGTAGCCAAAATGTATAATGAACTCATATAACTCAATTGCAAAAAGCCCAAATAACACCATTAAGACATGGGCAAAGAACCTAAATAGATATTCCTTCAAGGAAGACACATAAATGACCAACAGGAAAATGAAAAATCACTCAACATTATTAAGGAAATGCAAATCAAAACCACAATGAGATATCACCTGACACCCATTAAGATGGCTATTACCAAAATGACAAGAGATAACAAGTGTTGAGAATGAGTAGAAAAAGGAGCACTTGTACACCGTTGGTAGGAATGTGAATTGGTACAGCCCTTATGGAAAACAGTATTAAACTTCTTCAAAAAATTCCTTAAAAAATAGAACTGCCATATGACCCAGCAACCCCATTCTGGATATATACCCAAAGAAAATGAAATCAGCACCTCATAGAAATACCTACAGTTCACGTTGCAACATTATTCATAATAGCCAAGATAGGGAAGTAATCTAAGTGTCTGTCAGTGGTTGACTGGATAGAGAACTTAAATATATATATATATACACACACACACACACACACTATAGAATATTTTTTTTAGACTTATAAAAAGAGATCTTGCCATCTGTGACAACATAGTTGAAACTGGAGGACATTGTGCTAAGTGAAATAAGCCAGAGTTGAAACAAAAATACAGCACGATCTCTCTTAGTGAATCATACAGTATTTTTATCACATTCCACATACAATTCCAGATTATACACAGACTCTTAAAAAAAAAACACCTAGAATACATAAAGAGAGTAGAACAGCAGTGGCTAGAGGTGGGGTCAGGGATGGAAATGGGGAAATGTAGATACAAAGCTGCACTTATACCTGATGAGTAAGTCTAGAGTTCAAATATATAGCATGAGGACTACAGTTAATAATATTGTATTATATACTGGCAATTTGCCAGGAGAGTAGATTGTTGAGGTTCTTACCACACACAAAAAGGTTAGTATGTGAGATGATGAATGTATTCATTGGCTTGATTATTGTAATCATTTCAACATGCATATGAAAATATCATGTTTATACCTTAAATACATATAGTAAAAAAGAAATATTGACTGTTTTGTAGTAGAAAAAAATATATAAGACACTAAGTGCTAAGTCCTCTGCCCAGTTTCTTCTTTTGGATGATCTGAAATCTACTTGGTATTTTAGTTTTATTTTTATTTAGGAGAAAGAAAAAGGAGAATTTGGGTATTAAGAATCATTAAAATTTCATAAAGCAATTGGTTTAAAAAAACACTTTTTTGGAAAAAAATAACTTTTTCTTTGGAAACAGCTAGACATCTTTGCTTTTATGGCTGAAGTTTTGTAACGAACACATTCAGAATTAATGAACTCAGAAGTTTTTACATTGATGACCACTTGTATACCTAATCCTGAATTGTACCCCATGTCTTTAAAATAAAAAATGAAAAAAGAAAATGATAAAAAGTTATTACATTTGTATTTTAAATATTTAAGTAATTAAGAAGCCTAAAATGTTACATAATTAGAGGTAGAAAACAACATAAGCATTTACTTGTATATAGTAATTTGATATAAAAGAGAAAAGAGATTCTTCTAATATTATCCAAGTTAAAGTTGCAGTCAGTCATTGGGGTGGGAAAAATGTAAAAGAGAAAATCTTGTAGTGATCAAGCTCACTATTAAAGTTGATTTCCTCATAAGACAATGGTGTTAATCATTAAAACACTTAGAAATAATACTAGTTTGAGCCTATGTACTAAAGACTGTGGAGCCACAATTTGGAAGGCCAGTACCCACCTGCCCCCCCCCGACTCCTTTGACTGAGGTGAGTGAAAAAGAAACATGTTAAATCGCTGAGATTTTGAGGTCGTTTATTATAACAGCTAGCATTATTTATCCTGACAGACACTGAGGCCCAAAAATGTGACTGCCCATCCATGGCTCATTAGTGAAGAAAAGTGTATGGAGACTTGAAACTTTTCTTTCTCTTATTTTTAAAAACCAGTCTGTAAAAGATCTCTGTTTACAAGTAATCATTTGTTTCTTCTCATAGCTTACCTAAGGTGAATGTGAAAAACTTTACTAAGTGACCATGACACTAAACCAAGTTATTATATCATAAAATTACAGTGGCAACTATTCAAAAACATTAAAAGCAGTTTATAATATAGCACAACTACATAAATCAGGTCACATTGCTTAAACTTTCTTCTTTTACCCACTAATAGGTGAGGACAACCTGACATGATACTCAAGGGTTTCCACAGTCTTACCAGAAAGAATTTTGTGTACTTCAGACAACACTTTCTCTCCTCCCCCACACCAATTGTTCTGCTCTAAATTTAATTATGTGGGAATTTCTTGCTTCAACAATCTCACGATGTAGGGCATGGTGTCTTTAAACACAGGCCTAAATAGAAACTCTAATAAATCACCACGCTTTGGACAAGAGCCATGTCTACAGTATAAATTGGAATGGAAGATAAATGAATCTGCAGAGGAGCATTCACCTAAATAGGTTTATCCTCAATAAAAATGACAATCCCCTACCTGGGTTGTAGGAATATAATGGAATCTCCAGGGAAGTTGGAAAGTCGAGGATGTCAGAAAGGTGAAATCTGATCCTCTCTACTGAATAGCCATGTCTGGACTAATCCTGACCAAGAGTCAAGGATCGCAAAAGCAATAGACTAAGCAGTGGAGACAGTTGGAGCCATGTATATGATGCCAAGAGCAGGATAGAGACAGAAAATTATATCTGGGGAGGAAAAAGTGAGTAAACCAAGGTGAAGAGCATGGGCACGAGGTCAGATTTAGGAGGACAGGGGGAATCAAAGAGTGACCAAATCATTGGAGAAAGAAAAATAGCTAGGAGAATAGAGTAAGGTGAATGTGAGACTTTAAATTTTTAAAACCTGGATTTAAAAAATCTAATTCTGCTAGGACCAAATGACTATTGAGAAGGTACCTTCTCTCTGTAGGCCTATGTCTTATTCGTATTATGGGAATATAAAATCGTATCTGATGCAAGTTTATCACATGCAAATTCAAATGTTAGTGCTCAGCAAAAAAGAAAGAAACAATTAGTGCTACAGTTCTGCTAGTCCATTCAGGACAATAGCTGTGTGCTCCAGAGGTCTGGGCTGTTGCTGCTGCATCCAATGTGCCTCTCACAACATATGCTAGACTGTAAGCCCCCTGAGGTCAAGAATGAAGTCTCTCTGGTTCATCACTGTATATCCAGTGTCTACAATAATGTCTGACATGTTGGAGGTCATAAATATCTGGGAAAGGAAGGTAGAGAAGGAGAATGGGAGGAAGGAAAAAAAAAGGAATAAAAAAATAGTGAGCATCTTGCAATACTGATTGTGTCTCTACTTTCTTGAACAGCATGAGCCCAAAGAGAAACCATCCACTTTATCCGGTGTGACTAGAAGAAACAGCGGCAAATCTAATACTTGTGGGAAGACTAGCCATGTTGGAATTTTTGGGAGAAAAACATTCTCAGGAGTTATCTTGACTATATACAAGCTTTCCTTATGTACTTTAGAACTCAACTGCCAAATAGCATGCAACTCTATCATCATAATAATGGTAAACAAACCTGTACAACCTTACTCAATTAGGTTCATATAAGAGCTCACTAAGATTAAAATACAGAATGGCACTCTGCATGATAGTGTAACATGCAAGTGCCAGGTGAAAATAATTTGAATAATTATCTACTCCACCTATTAATACCCCTCTTAGATTGCATTTTGTTAGAAAACACAATGATTGTGTGCAGTGTTGTTAGTACCTGCCAAAAGGAATCTCTGCAGTTGAACTGGAGGTAGTGATACCCAAAGGACAGGAAAATAAGCCAAGGAAGGAAATATCTGCTACTCATTCCATCAACCCACTAACCGTATAGCACTGTTGACATTCACATCTGGGCTTTGTGGGGGGATTATCACTAGAGATGTTCACAAACAATTAAAAGCTATTGCTACCATTTTTTAAATCAATATTTTTTATTTTGATATTGTGGGGTACAGTTAAGGGTTAGGTATACAAATATGCTTCATTCAAGCCCCCTTGTTGATAACAGGTGTCTCCCCATCTCCAGACAGATGTTTACTACCATTAGTCCCATCCCCCTCCCATAGTTTCCCAACACTGTCAGTCATTTTCTTATAGTAGTGCATTGTATGATCAAGGTCCACTATATGAGTGAGAATATGTGATACTCATATCTTTGTTTCTGTGAGAGATCACTTAGTATGGTAGACTCTAGCTCCATCCAGGTTGCTGCAAAATTCATAATTTTGTTTTTTTATGGCTACATAGTATTCCATTGTGTATATGTGTCACATTTTTTAAATTCAGTCCTCTTTTGATGGATGGCGTGGTTGGTTCCAGGTTCTTGCTATTGTGAACAATGCTGCAATAAACATTCACGTGCAGGTATCTTTTTCGTGGAGTGATTTGATTTCTTCAGGGTATATTCTCAGTAGGGGGATTGCAGGGTCATATGGGAGGTTGATGTTTAGAGCTTTTAGGAATTGCCACACTGCTTTCCACAGAGGTTGCACTAGTTTACACTCCCACCAACAGTGGAGAAGTGTTCGCTTTTCGCCACACCCTCTCCAGCAGCTGTTATGTTTTGAGTTGTTGATAATTGCCATTCTGACTGGAGTCAGGTGGTATCTCAGTGTGGTTTTGATTTGCATCTCCCTGATGATGAATGAGGTTGAGCATTTCTTCAAGTGTCTGTTGGCTGCTCGGATGTCTTCCATTGTGAAGTGTCTGTTCATATCTTTTGCCCACTTTATAATGGGGTTGTTTTATTCTTTTCAGCACGTTTGAGTTCCTTATAGATCCAAGATGTTAAACCTTTGTCAGACCTGAGTTGGCAAATACTTTTCCCAGTCTGTAGGCTGTCTCCCTGCTCTCTTGA
>NW_007259684.1:506097-509731 GCF_000164805.1 Carlito syrichta | reverse complement strand
TTGAGGTTTTACATTTAGGTCTCTGATCCATTTGGAGTTAACCTTTGTGCATGGGGATAGATAGGGGTCCTGTTTCAATCTTCTGCATGTGGTCAGCCAATTTTCCCAGCACCATTTACTGAATAGGTTCTCCTCTCCCCAGTGGTAGGTGGTGGAGGCTTTGTCGAAGATGAGTTGGTTGAGAAATTGAGGTCTTGACTCTGGAATCTCAATTCTATTCCATTGGTCTATATGCCTGTTCCTATACTAATACCAAGCTGTTTTGATGATTGTAGCTTTATAGTAAAGCTTGAAGTCTGGTAATGTGATACCACCTGCTTTGTTTTTTTTGCTGAGGATTGTTCTGGCTATTCTTGGTCGTTTGTGTTTCCATATGAATTCCTGTGTTGTTTTTTCTAGGTCTGAGAAGAATGTTGCTGGTAATTTGATAGGTATTGCATTGAATCTGTAGATTGCCTTAGGTAAGATGGACATCTTCACAATGTTGATTCTTCCAATTAATGAGCACGGGATATTTTTCCAATTATTTGTGTCATCTTTGATTTCTTTGAGCAGAATTTTGAAGTTTTCATTGTAAAGGTCTTTCACGTTTCTGGTTAGGAAGATGCCAAGGTATTTCATTTTTTTTGTGGCTATTGTGAATGGAATTGTGCTTTTATTTGGGTTTCTGTTTGTTTATTGTTGGTGTAAAGAAATGTGATTGTCTTTTGCACATTTATTTTATATCCTGAGACTTTGCCAAAGGCCTGTATCAGTGTAAGGAGGTTTTTGACAGATTCTCTTGAGTTTGCAAGGTATGCAATCATGTCATCTGCAAAGAGAGATAATTTGACTTCCTCTTTTCCTATTTGGATAACCCTGATTGCCTTCTCGTCTCTGATTGCTGTAGCCAGGACTTCCAATACTATATTGAACAGGAGGGGTGACAGTGGGCATCCTTGTCTTGTTCAAGTTTTCAGGGAAAATGGTTCCAATTTTTGTCCATTTAGGAGTATGCTGGCTGTGGGTTTCTTGTAGATGGCTTTTACTGCTTTGAGGTATGTTCCCTGTATGCCTAAATGTTCGAGGGTTTTTATCAAGAAAGGGTGCTGGATTTTATCAAAAGCTTTTTCTGCAACTAATGATATAATCATGTGGTTTTTGTTTTGACATCTGTTGATGTATTTAATTGCATTTATTGTTTTACGAATGTTGAACCAGCCTTGCATCCAGGGATGAAGCCTACTTGGTCATAATGGATGATTTTTGAGATGTGTTGTTGAATACGGTTTGCTAGGATCTTGTTGAGAATTTTAGTGTCTAGTTCACCAAAGATACTGGCCTGTAGTTTTCTTTTTTTGTGGATCTTTACCTGGCTTGGGTATCAATGTGATGTTAGCTTCATAAAATGATTTGGGGAGGGTTCCATCTTTCTCAATCTTCTGAAATAGCTTCAATACGATTGGAATCAGTTCCTCCTTAAATGTCTTGTAGAATTCTGCTGGAAAGCCATCTGGTCCAGGGCTTTTTTTTGTAGGCGGTTTTCTTATTACATAGCCAATTTCCTTGATTGTTATTGGTCTATTTAGGGTCTCAATTTCTTCTTGTTTCAACCTAGGCAGGTTGTGTAATGACAGAAAGTCCTCCATTTCCTTGAGGTTTTCAAGTTTGTTTCCATACAAGTGTACATAGTAGTCTCTGATGATCTTTTGTATTTCTTCAGGGTCAGATGTGACTTCATCTTTTGTGTTTCTGATTGTGCTTATTTGGGTTTTTTCTTTCTTTTTCTTTGTCAGTCAAGCTAGGAGACCATTGATCTTGTTTATCCTTTCGAAGAACCAGCTTTTTGTTTCATTGATTTTTTTGTATTGTCTTTTTGTCTTCTATGTCCTGGATTTGGGCTTTTATTTTGGTGATCTGGATTCTTCTGCTGAAATTTGGGTTTTTGTGATCTTATTTTTCCAGCTTCATTAGGTGACTTGTTAGGTTATTAATTTGTGCTCCTTCCATTTTCTTCATGTGTGTTTGTAGGGATATAAATTTCCCTCTTACTATAGCTTTTAAGGTGTCCCAGAGATTTTGGTAAGATGTTTCTTCATTTTCATTTGTTTCCAGGTATCTTTCGATCTCCGTTTTGATTTCATTATTGATCCAGGAGTTGTTTAGCATCATGCTGTTTAGTGACCATGTCTTTGTGGGTTTTGGGGGGACCTTGTTGGTGTTAATGTTTATTTTTATTCCACTGTGGTCCGAGAAGGTGCATGGTAGAATTTTGGTCCTTTTAAATTTGCTTATGCTTGATTTATGGCCGATAATGTGGTTGATCTTGGAATACGTCCCATGTGGTGATAAGTAGAATGTGTATTCTCTGGTCTTTGAATGGAGTGTTCTGTAGGTATCATTGAAGGATATTCGGTCCAGAGTTGCATTGAGGTTCCGGATCTCGTTGCTGATTTTTTGTCCCGATGATCTGTCGAGGGTTGTGAGTGGGGTATTAAAGTCCCCAGTTATGATGGTGTTAGAGTCAATATATCTTTCTTTAGTTTTCTTAGGAGTTGCTTTATAAATGTTGGTGCACCTATGTTAGGTGCATATATGTTTAGGATAGATATTTCTTGTTGATGGAGTGAAGTTTTTATCATTATGTAGTGGCCCTCTGTATCTTTTTAAATTTTTGATAGCTTAAATGGTATTTTCTCTGAAATTAGGATTGCGACTCCTCCTTTCTTTTGTGTTCCATTCGCCTGGAAATTTGTTTCCCGTCCTCTTACTTTGAGTCTGTGCGTGTCCTTTCTAGTGAGATGGGTCTCTTGAAGGCAGTATATTGTTGCCTGGTGATATTTTATCCATTTTGCCATTCTATGTCTTTTCAGTGGTGCATTTAGTCCATTCACATTCAGGCTAATTATTGAAATGTGAGAGTTCCTCCCTATCATAGAGTTCTTATAGAGTTGTTCTTCCACTTGGTTTATTGTCTTTCTTTTGTTTTGGGGGTTGGTTCATGTAGTTTTATTCTTTTTCCTATACTCTTGTGAAGAACGTACCTCTTTTCCCCCCCTTTTTTTTCTGTGTTTAGTACTTTTTTAAGTGTTTCATGTAGAGGTGGTTTGGTGGCAGCGTAGCTTCTTAGGGATTGGATATCTGGGAAAGATTTTAATTCTCCCTCGCTGATGAAGCTTAATCTGGCAGGGTAGGTTATTCTTGGTTGAAATTGTTTCTCTTTTAGAACTTTGAAGATAGGGCTCCAGGCTCTCCTGGCCTGAAGGGTTTCTGTGAATAAATCTGCTGTTATTCTAATTGGTCTTGCCTGGTAGGTAGTCTGGCCTTTTTCTCTTGCTGCCTTTAGGATTTTCTTTTACTGCCTACTTTGTTTAGGTGAATTATTATGTGTCTAGGAGTTGGTTTTCTCATTTGTTGTCTTGCGGGGATTCTCTGGATCTCTTGTGTTTGAATTTTTGCATCATTGATTAGATAAGGGAAGTTTTCTTGAATGATCTCATGGAAGTTTTGTCCCAATGTGGTCTCTGTCTCTCTTTCTGCCTCAAGCAGAACAATTACTCTTAGGTTAGGCCTCTTGAGGTAATCGCTCATCTCTTGAAGGTTTTTTTCTGTCTTTTTGAGCTTGTTTTCTGTGTTTTTGAGAGTTTGGGTCATT
>NW_007259684.1:486266-505447 GCF_000164805.1 Carlito syrichta | reverse complement strand
GGTGGGCCCAGGGCTTCAGATCTCCAAAGCTCCAGAGGGCAGGTGGTGGCTCTGGGTCCCTCCCAGGGCACTTTAGCCAGAAATGGGAGTAGTATCTCTGAGGGGCAGGTGCTCAGAGCCTCCCTGCATGACCGGCAGCTTGGCGTTGGGTGCTGGTCCTGACGATGTAGCCAGGGATGGAGCTGGGATCCGGGATTTGGGATTCCCCATCTGGCTGGAATCACATATAGTGGAGCAGCCACGGTCTGGCCACAATGTCTGGCCCTGCATGGGACCAAAAGTCCCCAAGCCTCGTACCAGTGTGGCTGGAGGTGGGCAGGGGGGTGCAGGAAGAAAAGTAATAGTCTTTTTGGGAACTCACGTTCGAAGAATCTCACGGATCCACCTATGGCATCGCCATCTTCCTATTTATTTCCCACTACCATTGTTATTCATGTAAGCATGCATTCGTTACTACTGTACTTTCTCCATTAAGTTTCCTTCACCTGGCTTTCTCCTTTGTTCTCCTTCCTCCATGATTCCTCCTTCTAAGTAATCTTTGCTCAACTTCTCTAATTTTCCAGACCCCTAAATAATGGAATGATGGAAGGCTCAGTCCTCACACCTTATTTTCTGCTTTTATTTAAAAATTAGTTTTGCCTACCTAGTGAATATATTTAAATATCATATTTGTGACATCTCACATCTCTAACAAAGCTTAGACTTTCCTCCTGAACTTTAGGTCATGTATCAAACTGTTTACCTTCTGTTTGGAGGTCTAATAGGTCTCTCTCAACCTTACCATGTCCATTATCAAACTATTTATTATTCTTCTAAATCATGCCAGTCCCCTCTCTTTACACAGGATGAAAATCAAAGTCCCCTGTAGGGCATTATACAATGTAATTTCACACTAATTTTCAGATCCAATCTCCTGCCACGTGTCCTTTTACTTACTATATCTCACCATACCCAGTACACATACACCCCAGTACTTCTGCATTTACAGATCTGTCTGCCTGGAATCCTCCAGAGAGCTATGTGATTTATTCTCTCACTTCATTTGGATTTCTGGGAGAAAATAATCCCTCACTGAGAGGTACTTCTGGGCTGAGCTTGGTGGCTCAGCCTAGAATCTCAGCACTTTGGGAGGCCGACGTGAGTGGATTGCCTGACCCTGTGGGTTCGAGACCTGCCTGGGCAACTTGGTGAGACCTCGTCTCCCACAGTAAATCAAAAATTAGCCAAGCATGATAGCAGATACCTGTAATTCTAATTCCAGCTACTTGGAAGGCTGAGGCAGAAGGATCACCAGAGCCCAGCAGGTCGAGGCTGTATGGTCGAGAGCGTGCCACTGCCCTCCACTCTGGGCAACATAGTGAGACTCCAAAAAAAAAAAAAAAAGGTATTTCTAACCATTTATTTAATGTAGAAATATTCCCCACATTAGTCTATCATTATCCAGTTTTTCTGCTTTATTTATCTTTGTTGTGCTTATTAATGTCTTACATATAGTTTTTCTCTACTTTTCATACTAGAATGATAACTCCATGTTTATAGAGACTTTGCTTAGTTTAATCCTACATATGAAGCTCTTAGAATAGGTCCTGACTATAGTAGGCACTCAGGAAATGTTTGTGAAGTGAATGAATTAATACCTTTTCAGATCTTTTCTACAAATAAGAATGTCTATTCAAAAATTTTTCAGATAATACTGTCTTTGTGGTTCTGACAATTTCTTTCTTACTTAGTAATACCTTAACATCTTTCACATCACCAAATATAGACCTAAGTCATTTTTAATAGTCTCAGAGTATTCCTTTGCATGAAGATGCTGTAATTGATTTATCCAAACTCAACTGATGGACAGTTGGATTGTTTTCAATTTTTTGCTATTTCAAACAATGCTGTAATGAATAACTTTATAGTGAAGTCTTTTATAATTCAATTCATCAAGCAATTATTGAGTATCTGCTATATGCAATTCACTGGTCTGGTCAATGGGATGGTAAAACAGACAGATGTGACATGGTTCCTGCATTCAGGGAGCTTGTGACCTACTCTAGGAGACAGATGATGAGAAATAAGTATGATACATTTTAGAGAATTATGAGCACTGCAAAAGTAGCAGAGAGAATTCAGGGATGGAAACTATCAGGAGATATAAGAAGATTCAGAAAAACTTTAGAAGGTCTATGTGTTTGAGCTGGACTTTGGTAAAGGTTTCAACCAGCAGAGGGTCTGGGATGGAGAGAGGATGCTACAGAGAATTTAGAGAATTGTGAGAATGATTCTTGGATTCATTAGTTCTTTAATTTGGAACAAAAGGTGGGTGAGTGATAAGATCAGAAATGTAGGTGGGGCATGAGCCTATGGCATCATTTTCAAGTCACAGGTTTCAAGGATAGAGAATAATGTAGGAACAAATCCACATGATTTACCCATCAGACTTTCTCCTTTTTCAGAATATAATTTGGCTGAGCTCTCCTGGCCTGTGGGAAGGCAGACTCATTATTTCCAAATGTTCTGGTATTTGAAGAAAAGTGAAAACACTGTATTTTAAAAATATAAAACCTCTCAACTTTTAACTGTTGGCCATTAACTCATATCTTTTCAAAATCTCAAAAACAACTCCCCCCTTCAACCCACTCCTAATGGGCTATGCGTATTCACAGAATACATGAACAATTGATTTGTAAATTCTGCCTTGAGGGGACTCAGTCACCTAATATGGCGAATTTCATTATTTTAGGATCTTGAATGATAAGAAAAAAATCCATTTTGCATTTCAATCTAATACATACATATATAAACAAAACTCTTAGAAAATAGTACTTAATTCTAACAATTTACTTAACTGAAAGGACTCTGATCTAGTCTAGTTGTCTATTCTATGCAAAAAATAAATTTATTTCTTAACCTACTCAACGAACTTTAGAACTTACAATGGTTACAAAATTCATAAAAACACTGTCCTGACTAAAATGTGGTTTTGTATTTTTTTTTTGCCACCTAAGCATAAGTTATTTTTTAATATCATTTTGGAGTTTCCTTCTTGAGTGCTTAGGAATTGGTGGGCCAGGGAGAATATAAATAGTTTCCGGGTGGGATCTGTTCCTTTCCCTTAGACTCAGTGTCTCAACAAATATAGCAGGTATTCAACAACTGGATGTTGGAACCTGGATGTCTGAGAGTTCCTTCAAGTCAGATTTTACATTCTGAGTCCCAGTGGCCTTAGGTCTCTAACCCTATTCTTTGATTAGGTTGGAGGAGATAGTAAGTGGATTTGAATTAGGAGATCATTGGCCCAGTTTCCCCTGAACAATGTGTCCCTGAACCTCAGCCTGAAATTAAGATCCTCTTGATCTTGAGGCCAAATTGGCTGTACTTACCATTCCTTCAGCTCCTACTTCAACCCCAGCCAGGTTCTAGCTGATGGATTGATTGCAAAGGATGAGTCATAAAGGTCCTACTATTCTACACTTTGTGTGATCTGAACCCCTCCTGGTTACAAAGAAACATGAATAATTTTAGTTCCCTTGGAATTAAATGTAGTTTAGGATGTTCAATATTTGTCAGGTCATGTTGCAAATAAGATACTGTATTCATAATGGATTTGTTACTAACATAAGTATGACAAAAGGACATTTTCAAAAAGATGATTATCCACACTGATGGGAGAGAAATACAAGTTTAAGAAATTAACATTCTCATCACTGCCTTGCCTCTCTGTTTTGCATTATTTAGGAATCTCTGGTGACCTGCCTGAAGCCCTCCCTGCCCCCTAATACTCCCAGTGTGCTGAGCTTTCAGAATACACCCCACTGAGATATCAAAGGAAGGACCCCTGTTGGAGAAGGTGACATTTCTCCTCTCTTCTAGGTTAATGGAAGACCTGTATTCAAAGCCACCTGTGTCTCAGTGTGAGCAACTTAAGACATCTTTGGTTTTGATTTATATTGGTTCTGGGTGTGTGCTAGATCAAAGCAGATAGAAGCGGGAGAAAGAAACCAAGTACAGAGTAAATCCAAGGAAGAGCTAAAATGTAGAACATTTTACTTCTTTGTTTAGTTATGCTGTGTACTAACTAGCAAATATAAAAGTACATTGAACACTTATCATACACAAGACTAGTGGTCCTCAACCCTCCTGTTCATTCAAATCTTCAGGGGAGACTTTGAAAACTACCAGTGTCCTGGCCTCACTCCTAAAGACCCTGATTCACTTCGTTGTGAGTGGGGCCCAGGCAATGGAGTTTTTAAACAACTCCCTAGGAGATTTGATTGTGTAGCCATGGTCAAGAACCAGTGTGTTAGACAGTATGCATAATCTTTACATTATTAGCCCATTTAATCCACAGGTCTATAAGGTTGCTATCATCATCATCCTCAATTTTTAGTTAATAAGGTAGAGGTAAAGAGAAGTTAGGCATGATACTTATGGTCATACAGCTTAGTAAGGGGTGGGAATCCAAATTTGAATCAGGTAATTGGATTTCAGAATGCAAAGCAAATTAATGCAAATATCAAAGGAAAGAGGAACATTTCCTGTCAGGTGTTGGGGACAAAAGTAGCAAAGGGGCTATGTAGGTGACATTAATTATAGCAACAGAGTCCCAATTATATATATATATGGTGCTTAAAGTATCAACAGGACAAGCTTTAGGGATATGCAATCCGTGTGTGTGCTCAGAAGGGTTCCATACTGCTCGACGGTTGCTGCCTTGAAACTCTTAATAGTTTTAGAATAAGAAGTCCCACATTTTCAACTTGCACTGAGCCCCACAAATTACATGTATATTGATACTCAGACCAGTCCTGAGTGACTCATGGAAATTGAATACTAGAAATTTTCTGTAGTTTGAAACGTGTGTATGATAAGGCAGGTGACTGCTTTCCCACAGGAAGCAGTGGAATCAGTGGAGCAGTGATCCCCACCTTTCTTTGCAAGTGAACAGTTCCTAGAGCTGGAGAAGCAAATATCAAAGTCTCTAACAAGGGAGGAACAGAACTATGAGTGTCAGCACTCCAATGTAGAGTGGAGGGAACCCACAGAAAAACCAGCAGTGTTCTAAAAGTTCCTCCTGTGTTGCTGCATTGAATCTTTACAACTCTATGAGATAAAAAATGATGACTTTATGCTTTTTTAAATAGATGAGATAAATGAAATACAGAGAGGTTAAGTAACTTATTTAAGGTCACAGAGCTGTGAAAGAGGAGAAACTGAGGCTTTCACTAGACCTGTGTACTTACCCACTGTACTGACTCTGAGAACATAATGAATCAGTTCTATGAGTTCACCCGAGCTTCGAGACCTCCATTCTCCAGAGATACTCCTTACCAATCTTCTCTTTCAGAATTCCTTTACATGAGGGGAGTTGAGTATCATAGGAAACATTCAGAAAAGACCAGGAATTGGGATATCAGAGTCTTGTCCAGTCCTATCCTTGCTGTTTACTTGTCAAACAATTAAAAGCAAGTCATTTTATTAACGCTTTTATTTTTACTCTAAACCTGAATTATAATGAGAATGGTGGTTTTTAGAGTAGCTAAGTTTTCTGGAGTAATGACATTGTGCCAGATGCAGTGACAGCAATTATTTGCATGAGCTCATTTAATTTGACCCTTAAAATAGCCCAATGAGGTCAGGCTCGGTGGCTCAGTCTGTAATCCCAGCACTTTGGGAGGGTGAGGTGAGTGGATTGTCTGAGCCTGCGGGTTCAAGACCAGTCTGGGCAACTTGGCGAGACCTCGTCTCTACAACAAAATTTTAAAAATAGCCGAGCATGGTAGCACGCGTCTGTAGTTCCAGCTATTTGGAAGGCTGAGGCGGAAGAATCGCCAGAGGCCAGTGGGTCAAGTCTGTGGTGGCCATGAGCATTCATGCCATTACGCTCCAGCCTGGGCAAAGGAGTGAGACCCTAACTCAAAAAAAATATATAGCCCAATGAGACAATGAGATAGGTACATTTCACAGTTACAGAGACAAAAGCTAGAGAAGAATTAATACATTTTTCAGTATCACTCAAATACCAATGCCAGAGCAAAGATCCTAATCATATTTTGCATGACACGAATGGCCAGACTCTTAAACACTGATGCTTCAAACCACATATTTAGTATTTTCTATTATTATATAAATCATTTATGTATGCACATTTATATCATATATAAACATTAATATTTAACTTGTTATTGAATATTGATTCATTTACAACTATTATTGATACTACTGTGATGATTATACACTGAGAGTGTTAGTGATTATACACTAATATGGTATATATGTTATGTGTTAGTCTCTATGCTCTTAGAAGAAGCTAATATTCAGATATAATGTCTCATGTAGTATTTTAAATTGTGTCTTTCATACTAAAACATACTGGTCAAAATTCAGTTGGAAATTATATAATACCTAATCTTAGGTCAAGTAAAAAAAAAATTATAAAATAGTTTGCATGAGACCATAATGTCTCTTCATTTGATACCAGTTCTTATTTGTCCAAATTTATTGAATTTTATTTTTAAAAAGGTTGGTTAGCAATTTCACCCCAAAGACAATGTCAGTTAATGCCATTAAGCATTTTTCATATTGCAGGTACTATCCAAGTGCTCCATCTATCTTAAGCCATTCAATTTTTAAAAGTGCAAGTGGATGTAGTTTGTTTCCTACCCAGAAAACAGTTGCTCCTTCCTGCCTGATTTATCTGTAGGTATTTACATGTCCACCTTATAGCAACAAATGCTTTAGGGGAAGGGAGCCTGTCCCAACTTTAGGAAGGGTCTGATTTGCTTTGTGTCTCCTTGACAGTCACTGGTGTAGGAACTCAGGTCTAAGACAAACAACCACTCCTGCACAAGGGAATTAACTCAGGAAAGAGCATGTGTCTCAGTGTAGGTGAAGGAAACAGGAGAGAGTATTTACAGGAAGCATTTGGAAAAATAAATGCCATTGGAAAAGATGGCCTCTTTTGGCCAAGGACATTTTCATGGCAGAACTATGGCAGCCATCTCACTGACAGCTCAAGGGTAAAGCTAACAGGGAGAAGAGGAAGCCAAGAAAATCACAAAGAAACAGAGGCTAGATCTTGATTAGTCTACCCTATGTCTAGAAAACAAGGGTGGACCCCCCCAAAAACGGGAATTATCTTTTAGAGATCAGGTCCCTTGTGGTATACTCAGAATTTGTTCTTCCACATCAAATGATCAACCAAAGTTTATCTGGATGTTTTGAGATGGTTGTGTCACAATTTGCAAAAGAAACGTCCTGTGTTGAGCCAAACAGGGACAATTCACCTGCCCATACCATGCTGAGTTTTCAGCAGTTTTGGACCCAAAACGGCATGACCCCCATGCCCTACTTTCCCTACTCACTCAATCTCGCCCTGGGGGACTCTTTTTTTGTTTCCCTGGATGAAAAAACCCTCAAATGGAAACCAGAACACTATAAGGCATCTGAATTGATGAGTTCAAAAACTGTTTTTGAGCAGTGGAAAAAGCATTTCAATAGGTGTATTGCATCAAATGAAGAGTATTTTGAAGGTGACTGAGTTTAAACTCGTAAGAATAAATACACAATTTTTAATAAATAAATTCTGTTTTTCTTTTGGATCTCCACCCCCCCATATTCAAATACGTGAGACAGTAAATTCCCTTATTGTTTAAGCTGGGTTGAGATGGGTTTTCTTCTCCTTGCCTCCAAGACCATCTAACTCTCACATGGACACAGATTGTCATGTTATATACCCGTATTAGTTACAGGAAGATACAGCAGCAATTGAAGTATGATAATAATGAAAATACTTACATATGACATTTGCATAATGCTGCATAAGGGTTGCTAAAGCATTATGTGTGACCAACTTCTGATATCTTGTTTGTGGGCTGTGACTACTCAAAATGAGAAAACATCACTACACCAAAACGGGTCAGCCCTGCCTTTGTAAATTAAAAAACTGCTTCTCTACCACCTAACTCCAGTCAGGATGGCTATCATCAATAACTCAAAAAACAAAAGATGCTGGAGAGGATACAGGGAAAAGGGAGCACTTCTACACTGTTGGTGGCAATGTAAACTGGTACAACAACCTCTGTGGAAAACAGTTTGGTGATTCCTAAAAGATCTAAAAATTGACCTTCCACATGATCCCACAATCCCCCTTCTGGAAATATACCTGGAGGAACTCAAATCACTCTATGAAAATGATACCTGCACATGCATATTTATCACAGCATTATTCACAATAGAAAAAACATAGAACCAGCCATGCTGCCCATTGGAAAAAAGGACTGGATTAAAAAAATATGGTATGTATACATGATAGAGTATTACACAGCCGTAAAGAAGGACAAAATGATGAACTTTGCAGCAACTTGGATGGATTAGAGTCTATAATACTTAGTGGTCTATCACAGAAACAAAGAACTGAGTACCACATGTTCTCACTCATAAATGGATCTTGAACAATTATAATACTATAAGAAAGGGATTGGCAGTTGTGGGAAACTGCTGGGGGGTGGGGGGGACACCTCATCAGCAAGGGCAGCTGCATAATTAACATTTGTATATCTAACCCTGAATTATACTCCACACCTTAAAAAAAAGCTGCTTGTCCCCAAGCATAAAGAAAACACATGACATATAACCATTAGCGCAAGTCTTCTAAACCAACTTGCCATCCTGTCAGAGTCTCAACATTGTGTCAAGTACAAGACCATCTTTCCTACTTGGCCCAGCCCTGACCTTGCACTTAATCAGTACTTGGGTAACCACTAGACGCAATTCTCGAGAGAAGATTCCTGTAGATCTATAACAAGCTGTGTCACTCACACAAATACTCATGCAGGTACAGCTTGCTCTTGGGGCTAAAAGCAATTTTTGTACATTTTTCAGATTAGTGCTTATGCTTTTTCTAACCATGTTGCCCATATTTGAGAGATGGCATGACTTCTGTAAATGACTAAACACCCAGGCTTTTCCTGATCCCCTCCAGGAACTAAGATACAGGGAAATGAAAGGATTTGTTTCTTTCTTTTGTCAGTATCCTGCCTTTTGGCGACTTGCATTATAGCATTAGCCTGAGATCATCTTAAAATCAGAGCTATTTATGCAAATAATTGTCTTCTTAACTTGATTGTGGGCAAGTTGAGAGCCAATGAAAGTGTCTCATTTGTCCTTTTATCTTTGGATTAGCACAAAGTAGGTCTTGTAATACAAGACCTCAGAAATCTCATCGGGATAGGGAGCTAAAGGACTATGAGGGTTCATACACAGATTTTGAGAACCATGCAGTAGAGATTAAGATGATGTTTAGGTCTATTACAATATATTTACATGCCAGAGGAATACAAAGCTAGGTGTGCTTCTTTCTGTTGATACAAGTTATACCAAATAGCAGATATTTGCATTTCCATTACTTGAGGAACATAGAAAATAAGGATATTACAGAGACAGAGCTTAAATGATCACTGTCACTATAAAAGCTGAAAATGCCAGGCACTCACTTCTCCTGGCAAGGGTTCTCTTAGAGTCAGGACAGGGCTAAAAATAGGCTTGGAAAGTCAGGCACATCTGTCTCAGACTTTGTATGGTATCCTAGCTGGGATCTTCCATGAGCAGACCTTGAGGCAAGGTCTTTGGCTTATTTGTTTGTTTGGGAAGTAAACCAGGAAGATCTAGTGAAAGAAAGGGAAAGGTGAAGGAGGGGATAGAGCAAAGCCCACTAAAAGGGATGTTAGAGAGTGGATTATCACTATAGACAGGTGGATCTCAGACTTCCTCAAAACCATCTGAAGAATCTTCTAGAAGGCATGTTAGAAGTGTCTCAGTAAGAAGCTATTTATTTACCAACTTTCATCTACCATTGGTTGAGGTTTCTCCTCGTGCACAAGTTAGTGAAGTTCATAGGGGATCAAAAAGTCTTCAGGTGGCAAAGTAGAAAGACAGGAGAGGGAGGAGATAGCCAGCTTGTTGGGCATTGTCCACTGTAGTGACAGGTCAATTCAGCTGCTAAGGGGACATGAGGTAGGGCAGAGTGTCAGCAGCAGCTTCTCCATGCTGGGAGCTAGATACAAGAAGAATGAAACAGTAGGAGAATCTCATGTGGTATTGAAGCCCTGGTTGAAGTGCTCAGGGTCTTGAATCAGTACTGGTTTTTGGAGTAGAGTGTTAAAGGGGTTGGTGATACACTCCAAGGTTATTTCATATCATTCTCACAACTCCTTTGTGTTGAGTGGCAAGGAAAGAGAGCCATAGGAAGAAAACATTAACTTGTCCAATATCACACAGCTACCATTGTAGTAAATTTAAAAGTCTTTCCAAGAGTGTAAAACAGATAATTAACATTATAATAATAGCAGTAATATCATTATGATAGTTCTTTTTCTTTGTAGAGAGTTCGTGTCAATGTGTTTTCGCAAACATTTCATTTATCTTGTTTTATTCATGAGAGGCATTTCCATTCTCTTTTGCAGATGGGAAGACTGAGTTTCCAACATGCAATAACTCGCCAAGGAGGCCACAACATTAATATTAGTTTAAGCAAAATTCTCTTCCCAGTGTATTCAACTCTCTTACTCCCTACAAGCAGAAGAAGACAAATGGGCTATGCAAACAGTACAATTCATTTCCCTTATAGGTATATGACTCTCTGTGTCTAATTCCCATGGAACCTAACATGAAGTTAAAGTACCTGTTTGCAGAAGTTTTGGAAAGCCCCAATATTGCAGAGTAAACACACAACCTTAACACATATTCCAGTCTTTCTATTTAGCACAGAGTTGATGTAACCACCTGCCATTCTCTGGGGAGAAGAAAGATTTAGAGGGGATGTGAAATCTGGAGAAATAGATCCATTGAGAATTAAGATCCTTTTAAAAGAAGTCTCAGGCAGTTACAACTGGATATGCATGAGGTTTTTATTCAAGATGTAATATAGAAAAAATTAAATCTAATGAAAGATTTGTGTGGTGCCATTTGCTCATCTATACATTTGAATTTTGTGTGCATTCTCTCATTTTGGAGACACCAGTGGTAAAAGTGAATGGCATTAATGTGAAAGTTAGAAATTTTGACTGTGCACGGTTGTCCTCATCACCTATAGAAATGTGTAGCTCTGCCAAGGCAGGTGACATAATGCTGGATAATGGAATGTGTCACTTTGCAGTCAGTACCTTTCATCATCAGCCCCCAAATGCACTGAGGTGCATCCTGTTTTAAATACACATAAAACCTCCAGTCAGTTAAGTCACCACCTTTGTACATTTGACCACTTGGGTTTTTTTTTCCCCTGGTGATCTTATGATAAAAATGAACATGAGAAGCAATTAAATGTCAGGCCTACATTATCATACTATCAGAGTCAGGATTAAAAAAAGATAATTTCCTCTTGAACTTCTTTCTTGATATAAAAATTAAATAAAAAAGGTGGTAACAGACAGTAAAATAAAACTGTTATTAGTAACTTGCATTAAATAACATATACATAATTGCTTATTTGGAATCAATATGTCTTACAAGGCACCAGAAAATTACTATGGGCTGGTTAGGACTGTATCGAGATGAACTTTTACCAGCATACATATACTGAACAGCACTGGGTTATTCTTCAAGTTAGCTCTTCTGGCTCTCTGGTGCTGATTCATGAAGTGAAGGCATATCACATTCAGTGACTTAAGACAATAATCATTTTATGTGTTTATTCCCAAATTGCATCAGCGGGGGTAGCTTGATGGATGCTGGAGGATCCATTTCCAAGATAGACTCAGCCACATGGCAGGAAAGTTGGTGCTGACTGCCAGCTGGGAGCTTGACTGGGGCATATAACCTAGGACTCAATTCTTTTCTACATGTGCCTGTCCACACAACCAGGCTGGACCTAGCACAGCCTGGCAGGTTTAGGATAAGTCAGATCTTACATGGTAGCTGGCTTCACCCAGAGTGCAAAGGCAGATAATGCTACATTTTCTTAAGACACGCATAAAATGGGCATATCGTCATTTCTGTTACACTCTGTGGGTTGCAAGTCTGGCCCAGACTCAATGGGAGGGGACCACAAATGTATGTAAAGGTGTTGTTCATTGGGAGCCACAAAAGTAAGTCTAATACACTTGCTCTGTACATTGTAATTTGGGGCCTATTTATGTACTTTTCTTTGGGAATTTGATTTGTGTGCAGACTACTAAGATGTAAAATTGATACCCAACAGTGGTGATCTGGGAAGTAATGTGCACACATCCCTGTGACTGAGAAGGATGGGAGGTGGGGAGACGATATGGGATTGAACATTCATGAGCTGCTGAACTGGCACTTGCTGACAAATTATTTTTGAAAATCCATAGCATTACTTGTTCGTGTGCATAAAGTGATGGAGAAAACATAAGGTCTATTAACTACTTGAAATGAATGTTCAGCATCTGTTACCTAAATAATGTCCCCACTATGCCTTTGAGGGGACAGGCAGTGAAAATTTTAAGTTATTTGATTTAAACACAGAGGATAAATCCTTCATTTATCTGAAAGCATTGTGAAAACTCGGGTAAAATTCTCAACAAACCATTATTGTTCAGTGCATTCACAGCATCCTTTCTTCTGGATGGGGAACCAATGCAACCTAGGAATACTCTTTCATTAAAGGAGGAAAAGCTCTTTCATTAAAATTCAGACTAAGAATTGCTGAATACACCTCCATCAAACATAGTTATCCTTACCAGCATCATTAAAATTTGACAATTTGTTACAGTACTTAACTCTCTGAAACTATATCAAAGTTCAGGTCCCTACCCTTGCTAATAGGACTTTTAAAGGAAGTCTTGTGAGTTTATATCCTAAAAATATTCCCTGTTGATCAAAGTCTCAGGCCTTGCAAGCTTCAAGATCATTCCCATAATTAAGATTTCTGCCTGGTGTTAATTTCCCTATGGACTGCCCAACTTCTTGGAAGGGATATTTCCTAATTTATGATACCTTGTTAGTGAGGGCTTCTGTAGCATCAGGGATGGTTACTAAACATGTTGCCTGAATAATGACAAAATAGGAGGGTAGTTAATTATTGAGCACTTCCTATCTGCTGCATACTGTGTAACATTATTATCAAAAACCTGATTTTTTTTTCAAAAGAAAAAATTGAAATGCAAAGGGACTAATTATATGAATCATCAGTGGTCATATAGCTAGTAAGTGGCAGAGCCCAGGATTCAAACCTGGGCAGCTTTAATTCTAGGGTCTGAGTGCTGATATGCTGGTCTCCCAAGGGGCCACCTACAGTCGTAGGCTATTCTGGATAGGTTATTATCAAGGTGTACTCATGGACCAGCAGCATTGGTGTCACCTGGAGACTCATAAGGAATACAGATTCTTGGCCAATCCTCAGATTTACTGAGTCAGAAACTTTGAGAGTGGGGCTCAGCAGTTTGTGTTTTTCCATCCTGGTGATTCTGATACATTCTCAAATGGAGAGAATCACCTTTCAAAATTTTTGCTTCAAGAAAAGTGCTATATAAATCATAGGGTTGACTGATTAATGCTATCCCATTATAGGTTTCTCAAGGCATCTCAACTCAGCAAAGACCAACATACTTCACCGAAGTGACCCACATTTAACAAACACCCCAGCAGTAGCTTAACTTGATAATCATGTCTCTTACATTTGGCTTGAAACCTAAATTTGCTCTATTTCCCAACTCTCCAGTTGGTTCTATGCTTCAGTTTCCTTGTATTAAAATATAGATAATGGAACCTGTTCTCTTTTCTCATAGAAATAGTCTAAGAATTAATGAGCTATGTTAAAGTCTTTCAGTTCCTGGAAGAAAGGCAGTATGTAAACACTATATTAATATTTTAAACAGGTTAACTTTTTCTATGTGAATAAAAGTCTTTTTTCTTTTGGTGATCAAACATGTTGCCTTTTCCCAAGAGAATTTTTAAATTTTGTTTTAAAGTTCCTTTTTTTAAAGATACAAACCATATTTCTTTTTCAGCACTAAAGGAAAGAGTGTCAAGATGAGAAGATACTTTTAGGAAAAGAACTGAAGTTTTAAAATTCCTGATTTTACTAGTAATAAGAAGCAATGTAGTGACGTAGAAGGAATATAGTACTGCCAAGTTTATGGTCTCCATGCTATTTTCTAGGAGTGCTAATTAAGGTGGGGTCTTTCCCTTGCTTGGTTTCAGTTTACTGAAAAGTAAAAGGAGGTTGCACAATAGCACAGAGTTAGAGTGTCTAGGCCCTAGCCTCAAGCCCTTCACTAGTGTAGGCTTGGCCATTCACTAGTGGTATGACCTTAGGTTGGTTATTTATTTACTTTTCCTGATCTTCTATCTCCTCATATAAATAAAAAAGATAGTGATAGGATTCAGTAGGGAAATGAATCCAAAGTGCCTGTGCCGGTACTCAACAATAGGTGCTAGATATTGTCATTTTTATTATCATAAAAATTCAGGTATGGACCTGGCTGCTTTGGAATTTTAGGACACCTTCTGCAGTTTCTCCCAGAATCTCCAATTGCTTTCTTCCCTAAGGGATTCAATGCTCATCATGTATTTGTTGAGAACCTGCTATGAGTTAGGACCATTTGAAGCAGTATCTCTAGTGAACATAGATAAAAGCCCCGCCCTTGAGGATCTTATGTGCTAGAAGGAGCAGGTCTTTCTTGAACATACTATTTCTAGATACATAGAAGAACTCACTACAATTAAAACCACACTGAAGCCGGGTTTGGTGGCTCAGCCTGTAATCCCACACTTTGGGAGGCTTAGGTGAGTAGACTGCCTGAGCCTGCAGGTTCGAGACCCATCTGGGCAACTTGGCAAGACCTCATCTATACAATAAATCAAAAAATTAGCCAGGCATGGTAGCATGTGCCTGTAGTTCCAGCTACTTGGAAGGCTGAGGCAGAAGGATCACTGGAGCCCAGCAGGTTGAGGCTGCGGTGGCCAGAAGCGGCCACTGCACTCCAGTCTGGGTGACAGAGTGAGATTCCAACTCCAAAAAAAAAAAAACAACAACAAAAAACACACTGAGATACTACCTAACTCCAGTCAGGATGGCCATCTTTAATAACTGAAAAAAAACAGATGCTGGAAAGGATGTGGAGAAAAGGGAAAACTTCTACACTGTTGGTGGGATTGTAAACTAGTATAACCTTTGTGGAAAGCAGTGTGGTGATTCCTAAAAGATCTAAAATTCAACCTTCCATATGACCCAGAAATTCCCCTTCTGGGAATATGCCCAGAGGAACACAAATCACTCTATGAAAAAGATACCTGTGGGACGGGAACAAGATGGCGACAGCAAAGGTGAACTTGTGAGATTCTCCAAATGTTAGCTCCCAAAAAAGACTCTTACTTCTCTTCCCCCATCCCCCAGTCCACCACCAGCTGTGCTAGTGTGAGGCCTGGGGACTTTTGGTCCCACGCAGGGCCAGATATTGTGGCCCCCTGCTGCTACTGTTCCACTATGTGCATGGGAGTCTCGGGTCCCAGCCCCCTCCTAGCTCCCTCCCTGGCTACACTGTCTCCAGCCTGGCACCCGCACCAAGCTACCGGTCACTCAGGGAGGCTCTGGGCGCCCGCCCCTCAGAGATAACGGTCTCATTCCTGGCTGAAGTACCCTGTGGGGGGCCCAGGACCACTCTCGCCACTCACCGCCTGCCCTTTGGCGCTTTGGAGCTCTGGAACTCCGGGCCCACCCTGGCTGAGGCACTCAGTGTGAGACCCCAAGCTAGGGGACCCAGACAAGCGGAGAAAAACTACAGATCTACAAAAACTGCCTTGGCATTCTTCAGGCAGAGACTTCCATTGCCCTGCCCACCTATCACAAACTTTACCACAGTTCCTAAGGCAACGGTGCGAAGCAGGAGACAAGGCCCTACTTCTACGCTGCAATGAAAAACAAAGGGGAGAGGCCGGAATCAGAGATCAGAGAAGTGATTTTAGTCTGATCGCTTATTTTGACTTATGATTTTATCATTGTAACTGTTGGTTTTGATCACATTTGTTGTTTGCCTTCTGACTTACAATGTTTCTTGATTTTATTGGCCTGTCTCTGGGTAGCTATCAGTACTCTTTAGGGAATCTTTCTTACATGTCTTTCTTCACTTCTTCCCGGCCTTGTGTCTCTTTTTCACCTGATAGTTGGTATGTATATCTGTTTTCCCTCTTGCTATTCTCTCTTTCTAACTCCCTATTGACCCCCCCTTCCTCCATTATTTTCCTCTTTTATACCTCCCTTTTAATCTAGGGACGAAGACTACTTACTGCTGAATGGACAGATTGTAAGGCAGAGGGAAATAGGTTCCAGTGTGCTCATACACCTGTTCGTGGATGCTAGAATCAGCATATACATTCTGAACCACAGCTTCCCTCTCAATTAAATCCCAAAACTGCAGAAAGTACAGATTGCAGCCTATGCTCCAACCTGAAAAGTGAACAAAGCCAGAAGACGCTCCTAAGGAAGAACAGGATATTGCAGAAGAGAAATAAAAGTAACCCCACCTTCCCTCAAAAACAGAATTAAAGAAGCAGAGGGAAACGGCGGGGGGGGAGAGAGAAAAAAATCTACACAAATGAAGAAAAACCAAAAGAAGAGTATGGGTCTCTCCCAGACCCCTGGGAGGGCAGACACTGAGAAAACTGACTTCAGAATGCAAACAATGAAGAGCTCCCAGAATGAAGGGTCTCAAACTACAAACATAGATATCAAGACAATAATGGTGAGATTAAAAAGAATTCAGGAGACACAAGAAGAAACTAGAAAGGAGCTGATATCTGAGATAACAGTAATAAAGAATACTGTGAATGAAATAAATAACAAACTGATAAGCATGGAAAGCAGAATTACCCAAGCAGAAGAAAGACTCTCAGAGCTTGAGGACCAAAATATAGAACTAACCCAAACTCTTAAAAACACAGAAAATAAGCTCAAAAAGACAGAACAAAACCTTCAAGAGATGAGTGATTACCTCAAGAGACCTAACCTAAGAGTAATTGGACTTCCTGAGGCAGAAAGAGAGACAGAGACCACACTGGAACAAACTTTCCATGAGATCATTCAAGAAAACTTCCCTTATCTAATTAGTGATGCAAAAATTCAAACACAAGAGATTCAGAGAATCCCTGCAAGACAACAAATGAGAAGACCAACTCCTAGACACATAATAATTCACCTAAACAAAGTAGACATCAAAGAAAAAATCCTAAAGGTAGTGAGAGAAAAAGGCCAGATCACCTACCATGGAAGACCAATTAGAATAGCAGCAGATTTATTACAGAAAACCTGCAGGCTAGGAGAGCTTGGAGCCCTATCTTCAAAGTCCTAAAAGATAAATAATTTCAACAAAGAAAACCTACATGGCCAAGTTAAACTTCATCAGTGAGGGAGAATTAAAATCCTTCGCAGATATCCAATCCCTAAGAACTTATGCTGCCACCAAACCATCTCTACATGAAACACTTAAGAAAGTACTAAACACAGAAGAAAAGGAAAAAAGAACAACGTTCTTCACAAGAGTATAGGGAAAAGAATAAAATATACATGAACCAACCCCAAAACCAAAAGAAAGACAAAAAAAGTGGAACAACAACAACTCTATAAGACTCTATGATAGGGAGGAACTCTCACATTTCAATAATTAGCCTGAATGTGAATAGACTAAAAGCACCACTGAAAAGACACAGAATGGAAAATGAATAAAATATCACCAGGCAACAATATACTGCCTTCAAGAGACCCATCTCACTAGAAAGGACATTCACAGACTCAAAGTAAGAGGATGGGAAACAAATTTTCAGGCGAATGGAACACAAAAGAAAGGAGAAGTTATGATCCTAATTTCAGAGAAAATACCATTTAAGCTATCAAAAATTAAAAAAGATACAGAGGGCCACTACATAATGATAAAAGGTTCATCCCATCAAAAAGAAAGATCTATCCTAAACATATATGCACTGAATATAGGTGCACCAACTTTCATAAAGCAACTTCTAGGAAAACTAAAGAAAGATATTGACTCTAACACCATCATAACTGGTGACTTTAATACCCTACTCAAAACCCTAGACAGATCATCAGGACAAAAAATCAGCAAGGAGATCCAGAACCTCAATGAGGTTCTGAACCAAATGGACTTAATTGATACCTACAGAACACTCCATCCAAAGACCACAGAATACACATTCTACTCATCACTGCATGGAACGTATTCTAAGATCTACCACATAATTGGACATAAATCAAGCATAAGCAAATTGAAAAGGACTGAAATTCTACCATGCAACTTCTCGGACCACAGTGGAATAAACATAACCATTGACACAAACAAAGTGCCCCCCAAACCCACAAAGACATGGACACTAAACAGTATGATGCTAAACAACTCCTGGGTCAATGAAGAAATCAAAACAGGGATCAAAAGATACCTGGAAACAAATGAAAATGAAGAAACATCTTACCAAAATCTCTGGGATGCCTTAAAAGCTGTAGTAAGAGGGGAATTTATATCCCTACAAACACACATGAAGAAAATGGAAGGAACACAAACTAACAGCCTAAGAAGCCACCTAAGGAGGCTGGAAAAGCAAGACCACAAAAACCCTAATTTCAGCAGAAGAATCCAGATCATCAAAATAAAAGCCCAAATCCAGGACATAGAAGACAAAAAGATAACCCTAAATAGATCAATAACAATCAAGGAAATCAACTACATAATAAGAAAACTACCTACAAAAAAAAGCCCTGGTCCAGATGGCTTTCCAGCAGAATTCTACAAGACATTTAAGAAGGAGCTGATACAATCCTACTGAAGGTATTCCAGGCAATTGAAAAAGATGGAACTCTCCCCAAATCCAGGACATAGAAGACAAAAAAATCAATGAAACAAAAAGCTGGTTCTTTGAAAGGATAAACAAGATCGATGGTGCCCTGGCTAGACTGACCAAGAAAAAGAGAGAAAAAACCCAAATAAGCACAATCAGAAACACAAAATATGAAGTCACATCTGACCCTGAAGAAATACAAAAGATCGTTACAGACTACTACACACACTTGTATGGAACCAAACTTGAAAATCTTAAGGAAATGGAGGACTTTCTGACATCACTCAATCTACCTAGTTTGGAACCAGAAGAAATTGAGACCCTATATAGATCAATAACAATCAAGGAAATCAACTACATAATAAGAAAACTACCTACAAAAAAAAGCCCTG
>NW_007259684.1:484170-485806 GCF_000164805.1 Carlito syrichta | reverse complement strand
CCATAAATGTAATTAAATACATCAACAGATGTCAGAACAAAAGCCACATGATTATATCATTAGATGCAGAAAAAGCTTTTGATAAAATCCAGCACCCCTTCTTGATAAAAACCCTCAAACATCTAGGCATATGGGGAACATACCTCAAAATAGTAAAAGCCATCTACGAGAAACCCACAGCCAGCATACTCCTAAACAGACAAACACTGGAACCATTTCCCCTGAAAACTGGAATAAGACAAGGATGCCCACTCTCACCCCTCCTGTTCAACATAGTATTGGAAGTCCTGGCTCGAGCAATCAGAGAAGAGAAGGCAATCAGGGGTATCCAAATAGGAAGAGGAAGTCAAATTATCTTTCTTTGCAGATGATATGATTGTGTACCTTGAAAACCCAAGAGAATCTGTTCAAAAACCTCCTTACACTGATAAAGGCCTTTGGCAAAGTCTCAGGATACAAAATAAATGTGCAAAAGACAGTGGCATTTCTTTACACCAATAATAAACAAACAGAAACCCAAATGAAAAACACAATTTCATTCACAATAGCCACAAAAAAATGAAATACCTTGGCATCTTCCTAACCAGAGACGTGAAAGACCTTTACAATGAAAACTACAAAACACTGCTCAAAGAAATCAAAGATGACACAAACAAGTTGAAAAATATCCCATCCTCATGGATTGGAAGAATCAACATTGTGAAGATGTCCATCTTACCTAAGGCAATCTACAAATTCAATGCAATACTCATCAAATTACCAGCAACATTCTTCTCAGACCTAGAAAAAACAACGCAGGAATTCATATGGAAACACAAACATCCAAAAACCGCCAAAACAATTCTCAGCAAAAATAACAAAGCAGGGGGGTATCACATTACCAGACTTCAAACTCTACTATAAAGCTACAATCATCAAAACAGCTTGGTATTGATATAGGAATAAGCATATAGACCAATGGAATAGAATTGAGATTCCAGAAGCAAAACATCAATTTCTCAACCAATTCATCTTCAACAAAGCCTCCACCACCTTCTACTCGGGAGAGGAGAACCTATTCAGTAAATGGTGCTGGGAAAACTGGCTGACCACATGCAGAAGATTGAAACAGGACCCCTACCTATCCCCATGCACAAAGGTTGACTCCAGATGGATCAGAGACTTAAATGTAAAACCTCAAACCATAAGAACCTTAGAAAATGAAGGACATACCCTCATGGAAATCGGAACTGGCCTCCAATTCCTGAACAAAACCCAAGACCCACAGGTCATAAGAGAGAGAATAGACAAGTGGGACCTTATTAAACTGACAAGCTTCTGCAAAGTCAAAGAAACCATCAAGAGAGCAGGGAGACAGCCTACAGACTGGGAAAAAGTATTTGCCAACACCAGGTCAGACAAAGGCTTAACATCTTTGATCTACAAGGAACTCAAACGTGCTGAAAAGAAAAAAACAAACAATCCCATTATAAAATGGGCAAAAGACATGAACAGACAGTTCACAAAGGAAGACATCCGAGCAGCCAACAGACATATGAAGAAATGTTCAACTTCACTAATCATCAGGGAGATGCAAATCAAAACCACACTGAGATACCACCTAACTCCAGTCAGATGGCAATTATCAACACTCAAA
>NW_007259684.1:482476-483545 GCF_000164805.1 Carlito syrichta | reverse complement strand
TAGTGGGAAACTATGGGGGGGGGAGAGATGGGATTAACGAGCAAATATCTGTCTGGGGATGGGGAAGCACCTCTAAACAATAGGGTGCCTGAATGAAACATATCTGTATACCTAACCCTTAACTGTACCGCACAACATCATAATAAAAAAATATTGATTATTGAAAAAAATAAAAATAAAGAAGCCACTTTGACTTTTATCTCTCAGAGACCACTCCCCTTTATTGCCTAATATTCAATGTAATAAAAATTATTGTTTCAAACAACAGCAGATACTGGCAAGGATGTGGAGAAAAAGGAACACTTCTACACTGCTGGTGGGAATGCAAACTAATGCAACCTCCTTGGAAGACAGTGTGGCAATTTCTGAAAGAACTAGAAATTGACCTTCCATATGATTCAGCAATTCCCCTATTGGGAATATACCCAGAGGAACGCAAATCATTCTACAAAAAAGATACCTGCACATGTAATTTTTTTGTAGCTCTATTCACAACAGCAAAAACATGGAACCAACCATACTGCCCATCAAAGCTGAATTGGATTTAAAAAATGTGGTACATATACACAATGGAATATTATGCAGCCATAAAGAAGGACAAACATATGGACTTCGCAGCAACTTGGATGGATTTAGAGTCTATCATACTCAGTGATCTATTCCAGAAACAAAGAACAGAGTACCATATGTTTCTCATGCATAAACAGATTTTGAACAATTATAATACTATAAGAAAGAAACTGGCAGTAGTAAGAAACTGTCAAGGGAGGTGGGTGGGGATTCGCAATTGCTAGGGAGGGAGGGGTACACTTATCAACAAGGGGTAACTGCCTAATCAACTTTTTGTATACCTAACCCTGAACTGTATCCCACAACTTTATAATAAAAAAAAATCGTTTCATATATTTGTCTCTCTTTAGCTCAAATACAAGAGTAAATTCAGCCCATTTTACTCTATATTAATCAGCAATGGAAGTCTTTATTTTTAAATTTTTAAAATATTTTGCAAATCTTTGTATCATGTATATATCATTCATATATTTCAAGTACCAACTGATTAATTTAGCTG
>NW_007259684.1:450958-482089 GCF_000164805.1 Carlito syrichta | reverse complement strand
TGAACAATTATCATAATACTATAAGAAAGGGATTGGCAGTGGTGGGAAACTGCTAGGGGAAGGGAGGTGGGATTGGCAGTTGAGGGAAACTGCTAGGGGAGGGAGGGGCACAGCTCATCAACAAGGATACCTGCATAATCAACATTTGTATACCTAATCCAGAATTGTACCCCACATCTTTAAAATAAAAAAATAAAAAAGGATATTAGTCCCTCCACCCCTTTCTCCCTTCCTCCTCCTGAGTCTCCAATGTCCATTATATCATTCTTTATACCTTACCAGATGCATAGTTTAGCTTCCACTTATGAGAACATGTGGTGTTTGGTTTTCTGTTCCTTAGTTAGTTCACTTAGAATGATGTTCTCCAATTCTATCTCAGTTGTTGCAAGACATTATTTCATTCTTTTTGATAGCTGAATAGTATTCTGTGGTGTATATATGCAACATTTTCATTATTCACTGATCAGTTGATAGGCATTTGAGTTGATACACATCTTTGCAATTGCGATGAACATGAGAGTGAAAGTGTTATTATATAGTGACCTCTGTTCCTTTGGGTAGACAGTAGTGGTATTGCTGGATCAAATGGTAGAACTACTTTTAGTTCTTTGATAAATCTTTATACCAATTTCCATAGAGGTTGTAATAATTTACACTCCCACCAACAGTGTATAAGCATTCTCTTTTTTCTGCATCCACACCAGCATCTGTTGTTTTTTATTTTGTAATGAAGGCCATTCTGACTGTGTAAGGTGATATCTCATTGTGGTTTTAATTTGCATTTCCCCGATGATTAGTTATATTGAGCATTTTGGGGTTTTAGTCATAAATTATTTCCCTAGGCTGATGTCCAGAAGAGTTATTTGTAGGTTTTCTTCTAGGATTTTTGGTTTCATGTCTGACATTTAAGTCTTTAATACATCTTGAGTTAATTTTTGTATATGGGGAGAGATAGGGATCAAGGCTTATGGCTTTTGAAACTGTTTAAGTATCTTAATTAAAACTCCAACTCTTTTTAATTTAAGCCAATTATTGCATACATTATCCCCAGTCTTATCTAAAGCATTAAAAACTCTTATTTTTTATACTTGCTGTCTCATTTGTCTATTTTGACTGATTATATATATATAAAGATACATAATATATAAATATGTATATTTTAAATATATTCATATATATTTTAGTTCACTTTTACACTGAAGATATAATGGTTTAAGGATTATGGATGTAGGTGAAGATCTCTATTCCACTGGTCCAAGACCTAGTCACCTTTACCCAAGTGCTGAGTAATATCCACAATTTTAACTTCTGGTATAAGCTTATATCTATAGGACAGATGTTGCTTCAGTTCTTACATATCACTTTGGTGTCAGTTTTCTTCTCATTTTTGCTCTTTGGATTATTTTTAGCATCTTTAGAGCTCTCTTATGCATTTAAAAATATGCTTGTCAAAATTTATTCAGAATTCCTAAATGTTTACTAGTGTACAGTTTTTTGAACATCAGAGCTGCCATATTGCCAAAACAATTCTAAATAAAAGTTTTAAAAGTATAATTTATAATAGTATACTCTGATATAATCTTTATTATTTTTATCATGAGTCTGGAGAAAAAAATTAGCTAAAATTTATCATTTTTATTTGTATAGACTCTTCTTTACGAAGCACTGCTGAAATTGTTGCACTTCAATTAAGGTGATACCAAATAATTAATTGTATTGATATTCTCCCCACGAATTAAGTTAAACATTTCTATCTAGGGTCTAGAAATAGTGATTACTTTCCTAACATCAAAATGTCCTCATTTAAAAAAAAAATTTTATGGTAACATGAAATTTCTTAGATACAGCAAATAATGAATTTCTCAGTAACATGTTAAAGAAAATAGATGCTAAAGAGACATTTGATCCTGAGATATTCAAAAGTGAATTATTCAAAATAATATTGTTTATCCTAGAAAATACACTTTTAACAGAAGGTAAATTTGGCAATAACAATTTTGAACTACTATTAATAATTGAATGTGACATGATTTTATATTATAATCATTCACATCTTATTCTTTGTACTAATTTATATTTAGTAAGCAAACTTTTCTTTATATTTTGACTTTCCATTTGACTTTCTGCAAAGTGAAAAAGTTGGTCGAGGAAATTATAACTCTTGTCTGTTTAACAATTATATTTCTTTTTTGGTAAGTTATTAAATTATCATTCAATTTTGCATACGTTTTTATGAGCTTGTCTAGTGGGAAACAATCTGGAAAAGATTTAAAAATTAAGAATAAAACCTAAAATACTGTGAACATGCAGACTCTGGGATTCTACACACAACAGTAGCTAGTCAGCCACTCTCTAGGTGACTCCTTTTCCTTAGTTATATAAGCAGTCGTTCAATTCCACCACTATTCACTCAATCATATGACCATACCTTCACCCATCTATCCATTCATTTATGAATTTACTGAACCAGCACTTAAATATATTCTATGGATCTATCTCTGCACTGGTTTTTAAGAATAAAGAGAAACATCACTATCCCCCTATAATTATTTATAGAGGAAGTGGATATGTGAAACATATAATCATGGGTTGTAAGCACAACAGTGGAAAAATGTATGATAGCCAGAGAAGTCATAAAACAGAGAACAGTCAACTCTTTTTAGATTACTTGTAATATAACAAAAGAAAACAAATTCATGTTACTGTCTCAACATCATAATTTATTTTACTTTCTCTTAAATTATATTGGTAGCAGTGAGAGAGTGCAAATAGGTCCTGGGGCATATTTTTAAAATGGGGAGATATAGTAAAAAGCAATAATCTAATGAATAAAAGTAAACAAAATGAAAAAGTCACATTACAACAGCAATCATTTTTTAAAAGTATTTTCTCACTTCAAAAGTATATGTTGAACCTCAACAGTGTACAAGGCATATTTATAATCACTGCATTAAAAAAAATAAAGTATTAGTAGTTTTGAACTTGACCTTTTCTTTATTCTATGATATGTTCTAGACATTAGATTATTATTACACATTGAATTTTTTATAAGTTTTAATTATTTGCAATAACCAATATTATAAATCTAAAGCTTTAAAGTCTTATACTTTATGAAGTCAAGTTAGAAACAACTATAGCTTATCAGACAGATGAAGAAGAATTTTAAGTGTTTGATAGTACTTTCATAATTTAAATATATTTGTATTAACTATTAAGTATACATCATAATGTATTAATATATGTATCATAAAGAAAAGATTACTATAGCCAAGAAAAATATTATATCCATCCTTGGATGTGGTGAGAGCACCTAAAATCCACAATCTTAACAAATTTTCAATATATAATACAACATCGTTAACTATAATCATTATGCTATACATTAGATCTCTAGATCCCATGCAGTTGCAAGTTTCTACTTTTTGATTTCTTCTCATTTCCACCCTATCTCTTTCCCTGATGAACCTGTTTAAATCTGTTTTTATATTTTTAATTTTTAAAGATTCTGTATATAAGTTTAGATCATGAGTGTTTTTCTTTCTGTCTCTGGCTTATTTCATTTAATGCAAAATATAGTACATTTACCAACAAATGTCACATCTGTAGTTTACAATCATTAGAACACATATGTACCATGTAGGTCTACATATCTCTATTTATCTATGGATCTGTTCAGATAATTTATTTTTAGTGTGAAAAAAACTCAAGAGATTGAATTTGTTTTTAGTGATTATGGAATAAATCAAAAGAAACCTAGAAATGTAACTGTGCACATTGGTCATAAGTTAACAATTTGAATATCCATAAATTATGGGATCTAAAATTACTTATCTGCCACTTAGAAGTATAGCTTACAAAATTTGTGTTAATTGTCTTCTTAAAATATTTGGTTGTCTTTATAAATCTCTGGCCCTGTATTAAGAATTTTGGATGTTTATTTACACATGAAGACTACTGAAGAACTACATGAAATCTTCCTATTACAGTACAGGACTGTCCTTAAAAGTGTAGCAATTTTTACTCTATTGTCTGAGACTAAATAACCAAACAGTAATTGATTGTTTCAAAATGTCTTACTACACTGACCAATACAAATCCCATGCACATTCTCATTCTAGGTTATTAGGGTAAATGGAAGAAAAATCAGCACATATAAAGTATGATCATACAAAGTCATAAAGATCAAGAATTTTAATTTTTTCCATACATACTGAGCATTTCCTATGTTTGAGGCACAGTTCTAGGTAATGCAAGAAAGAGCATAAGCCTTATTTCATGTTGAATCTATTATGATAACTGAAAAATGTAAATGGAAGAAGAGAGATATGTGGCAAAGAGATAGTATAGAAAAGGAAGAGATTAACTATTTTTTACACAAGATAGTAGATGGGGAAGCAGTCTTGTTTGAATGGGGCTTTTGTTTATAAATATAATTAATCAGGTAAATAGGAGTGGTGAAAAGGGGTATTGGCAATAGAATGAAATAGAACAGTACATTCAGAAAACTATACAAAATTCAGTGTCCTATAATTTTTTTTTTTTTTTTTTTTAAGTTGGAGTCTCACTCTGTCGCCCAGACTGGAGTGCAGTGGCCGGACCTTCTGGGCTCCGACGATCCTTCCACCTCCGCCTTCCAAGTAGCCAGAATTACAGCCATGCCTACCACACCTGGCTGATTTTTTGATTTATTGTAGAGATGAGGTCTCGCTGCCCAGGCGTGTCTCGAACCCGCGGACTCGGGCAATCCACTCACCTCAGCCTCCCAAAGGCACGGGATTACAGGCTGAGCCACCGAGCCCGGATAGTGTCCTATAATTTAAGATGAAGATTTATAGCAAGAATTGGAAGATGTGTCTGGAATATAGGCATGATTTGATTCTGTAGGGTCATGTGATCCATGCAACTGCCTTTATCATATGGAAAGTGGCAAGTTGCTGAGAAACTGTTAAAGCCGGAAATTATGTTACAATTACTCACACACATTACTTCTCAGCTAAGGAAATATATACCTTATATATATATATATATATATATATATATATTTTTTTTTTTTTTTAAGAGAGAAAACAATTGAATCTTCTCAAAGTCATACAAATTTTTGTTTTGGATAGAACCATAAGGGTTTTTAAGGCCAATTTCCATTTTGTGCAGATAAAAAAATTAAAGTTTTTAAAAACTTAATGAGATTGTAAAGGTCTTACCACCAGCCAGGTGCAGAGCTGGACTGGAACACAGGTCTCTTAATTAATTTTCCAGAGTTATTTGGAGATTCCAAATCACTGTGACTTGGGGAGATTGTTGCAAAATGTCATTGCTTGGCACTGTTTGGTTTTAACCATCATTCTTCCATAATATCCTTTAGCTTTCATTAATACAAGCTTTTAGGATTCCTTGTCTTTTGGATGAATATTTGGCATAAGATGTATTAATAAGATTAGCATTTGTTTTTTGTGTGACTTCTTTTAATCTGCATCTGATTGAAAACAAAGTAAATTCTAGTAACTACCTATGCCTCAACCCCAGCATGGAAGTTCAAATACAGAATAGCTGTGCGTTGGCAGGGGCCCAATACTGAAACAGAAGGAGATGCCAAAGGTCTGATGACAGAGTCAAGGTTTTTGGCTTATCTATGAAAGAAAATTAACACATGGGCTTTAAATGAAAAATACCCTATCTTCATGCAAAATGCAGCAACATTAATTACCAGGGTAAGGTCTATTCATATCTTATTTCAAAAGAAGGTGGGTTATTTTTCATTCTGGATGCACTGATTGTTATTCAATAACCTTGCTGAATTTTGCCCATACCTACATTTATCAACCATGAGAGTTGCTCAGAAAATAAGTTTATAAGGTTAATTACCAGCACATTATGCAGAATGCAGAAAATTTGATGGTAGCCGAATATTATGCTGGCCTAGGTGGGAACATTTCAAAGGGCTCAGCTCTGATTGTTTGTGACATGGTGTTTCCTTAATTAACAATGGCTGTTCGTTTACATATGTGCTCCCCTTCCCAAGGTACGTGCCAAGCTTTAATTTTTTTTTTAACTTGAAAGGCTTTTTAACTTAAAATTGCTAAAAATCAAGATGAATTTGTTGAGTTGATGAAAAACTTCTAATGCTTAATCATTTAAAATTGTTATTTAAGAAAGAAACTTTTCCATCAAAGTAGACTTGAGTTTTAAAAGAAAATGTGTATATGTCTGTTTCTGAGTGAGTGTCTGTGACTTTGCAACAATGATATACTGTTCAGTTCTCAAAGCTGTTGGCATTACATTATTATTTTTTTCTCTATGGCTTTGTTTTTTACACTGGCATTTAAATGGAATGTATGCTTTAAATGTTTGTTTGGTGTGCTTGATTAAGAGATGAACATCAGTCTATATCCTGCGATTCAGGAACTGATCATCTTCAGTGTATTTTGAATAAAACAAAATAGACAAATAAAAGAATCCGAACAGAAGCTTATGTATACCTAATAGTTTGCTATGTCCATACAATTGACATTTAAGGCCACTCTTACTCTTACTAGTTAAACTTAACATTTTAATCAATTAGAATATGGATGACTAATTTCCCATTTCCACAAGAAACAATGAGCAATGAGTTTTTTGTTGTAGTTGTTGTTTATAGTTTGCTTTCAAATTTTAAATTTCATTACAACAGAGAAAAGAAGATAATTTCTTTTTGGCATTTCTGTACTCCCAGAAAAAAACAGAGAAATTCTTAGGGTAGCTACAGTGTACAACACCTAGAACAGTATGAATCCTATCTACTTCTCCAACCTCATCTGATATCACTGTTCCTCTGGCTCACTATGTTCCTGCCATAGCTATCACCTTTCTGTTTCTCAAACATTCTAAGCTCATTTTTTACTGCAGGTTATTTGTTCTTGCCATTCCCTCCACCATTCCTCCAGATCTTAAACAGCTGATTCCTGGTTGTTATCCAGGTCTCCGTTCTAACAACCTCTGCTCAAAGAGATTCTTTGGATAATCTAATCTACAAGATCCCACTTTCTAACACCAGTCACAATCTCTCTTCATTTTTTTTTTCGTTCTCTGCATAATGCTTTAAACTGTCAGAAAATATCTAGTTATGTTTTTGTTTACTTGATTATAGTTTGACTTCTTTTTCTAAAAGGTAAAGACTGATGGTTCTCATAACTAACGTATTCCCACTACTTAGAATGGGAGAACTATAATTCAAAAATATTGGTTGAATGAAAGAAAGAACAAAGGAGAACCTTATATGTGGTGTTTTCCATAGTACATCCAATGCATTTTTTTCTCTAAATTGTTGGTCACAAACTCAAACAATACAAGTGTGTGAAACAGGATGGATATGATGATTAAGAGAGATTAATAAGTAGGTGTGAAGCTTGTGACAAATTTCAAAACACGAACCTCTTCTAAACTCTGTTCTAACTAAAATTCTTCTTATTATAAATTTGGACCGTGAAATGCCAGGTTTTATGTGTCATTCTTGACTTTATATGTCAGCAAAATAATTTTTAAAATTCTTATTGACCAAAAAAAATACATCTACAAGTTACACTATATAAGTTTTGTAAGACTCAGCTATAATATTTAATGTGACATTGAAAGATAATCAAATCATTCCAGAAGGTTGTGTAGGACATGTCACCCCAAATTATGTACGTATTATGTGGTATTTTTATGCATAAAGTCAAATTCAGTTGTAAAAGAAATCCCAAATTAACAGTGGTTAGAATAGAGGAATATTTTGGTCTCTTAATGAGACATGGTTTGCTGACTTTGTAGAGCCATGAATCTGATATTCTTCACTTTCGTCACTTCATCATCCTTACAAATGAGTTTTATCTCATAGTCCTCAATAGCTGCCTCAGCTCAAACCATCAGATCTGTACTCCAACAAACAGAGACAAGGAAAGGGATGAAAGAAGTGTGATTTTAAAAAGTTTTCACTGAGCTTTTAAGAAATTCCCCCACCCCCCAAAAAAGAAATTTCCCTGGAACTTGGCATGTACAATTTCTACATATTCAGCTTTTTTATTCAACAAAATATTTTTTGAGAGAAATTGGGTGTGAAAACATGACACATTTTTAATTTGGCCTCTAAGATGTAGCCATTACAAGGCACCATTCTGGGAGATGAGAAAACACCAGTGAACAAGACCCCATCTGCCTTCAGGGAATTTATGTTCAGGTAGAAAAGAAAAATAAAAAGAGCACGGAAATAAAATATATACTGTGTCATATACAGTTGAATATATTCAGTGATATATCCTGACATATGTGTGCAGATACAAGCCTGAGGAGCACAAGAAGTAAACTATTGCTATAATGCAAGTAGGAAGCATTGAGGATTTACGATGGCAGGACAACTAGAAAGATATTTTTGAGACAGAATCAGTGGGATACAGTAATCAGTAGAAGAGAACAGATGTTTGAATTTTTCATATTATGATTCTCCTTGTAATATAAACATTTTTCTCTTAAAAAAAAAAAACCTCAAGTGGAATTTTTGGAATAACACTTCTTAAAGCTCTTTAAGCAACAGGATAACAAACAGAGTAGATGATCTTTCTGGTATCATGTTTCACAGTGAATACTGTCCCATCTGGCCCCTGCAATCTCCATCTCTGCTATTGAAAGGATGTTCCATAAAGTATTCATGAGTTCCAGCTTTAGCATGCTAGGAGCCTGTGACCTACAAATTGGCAAGGCGGACCACCATAGGCAGAATAATCATGTATTTTAAAAAAAACCCAGCATCTTTCAATCTTGAGAAAAAAAGATAATAGTGTGAATTCGACCATATGCCTGTTCTCTGAATGTAATTATTACTGACTCTGGCTAATGTTGCCTGAATCTCAGATACAAACTAATGAAGATCTATGACTTCAGCATGTGCTGAGAACCTTTCTAATGGTGTAACCAAGTAACAGAATCAGGAAACAGAAAACAGTTTGAATTCTTTTTGCTTAATTAATATGATACAATTTAGTGTCTTGTGTGTGAAATTATTTGTAAGGGATGTGTGTGTGTGTGTGTGTGTGTGTGTGTGTGTGTGTGTGTTTCTAGATGAGGAGCTGAAAAGTGAAGGAAAGAAAAAACACTCATTCAACTGATTAATTGCTCTATATGGTGGTACCAAGCTATCATTTTGACTGACATTGACACTCAATTCTCTGTGCTAGTTGTTCTGGTATTGCCTAGACATATCTTCCAAAAGGTCATTACACCTCAAAATAGTAGAAATATCCAGAATGGAAAAGAAAATTCAACAAAAACAGAAAGCTCATACTCTGGGATAAGATGGTTTTGCATCTTAAAAACAAACCATTTTCTGTTGCACAATATCAAGATAGAAGTTCAGAAAGTTGAAAAAGATGATCAGAGACATCAGGTTGTTTAGAGCTGGCATATTCATTCACCTTTCTTGTGATCTTGAAAATGTTCTTAAATTTTCTGTGCCTCAGTATTCTCATTTATTGACTGAATATTACTGTTCAAAAAAATACTGTTGAGTCTCTAGCAAGAAAAAAATTGAAGTTTCAATCTACGTTTTCCTAGTCATTGCCTTTGTAACAAATAGAAGTTAGAAATATAATTTTCTAGGAAAATAGGAAAATCCCCATCTAGTTAATCCACCATTGATTTTGGCCACATTTTGACAGGAACTTGGGGAGCAGGGAAAAATGTGTGCTTATGCTATGTTGTAGAGACAGAGCTCTTTAACATGCAGAGAGGAGATGATTAAAGATGAAGCGTGAAGGATCATGAAAAAGTGACTTAGCCAGAATGAAATTCTCTTAGCTTGTGTTGTGACAGAAAAGCCACTGTAAAAGATGTTTCCAAGAGTTAGAGTACAGGATCATACAATTAGTTTTGATCAAATGAAAACAATCAGCTGATATAAGTCCTCATTGATACCCTCCAATTACAATATACATGAATTCATAAGAACTAGAGGCCATTTTACAGAAAGCACAATTTCTTCCTAACCAGCTTAAAGTTCTCCATCCTCAGAAGCCCTTTTCACAAAACTCAGACTACCTGTGTTAGAAAAAAATTTTTGCCTGGGCTCGCTGGGTCAGTCTGTAATCCTGGCACTTTGGGAGGCCAGGGCGATTGAATTGCCTGAGCCCACAGGTTCTAGACCAGTCCAGGCAACCTCATTTCTACAATAAATCAAAAATTAGCCGGGAGTAGCGGTGAGTACCTGTAGTTCCAGCTACTTGGAAGGCTGAGGTGGAAGGATTGTTAACAAGTCGACTCTGGGGTGGCCATGAGTGTGCCACTGCATTCCAGCCCAGGCGACAGAGTGAGACTCCAACTCAAAAAAAAAAAAAAAAATAATGAAAATTTGACTACAATCTCTTCCTCTTTCAAGCTATTGCCCTCTCCTCCCCACCCTGCTTTCCATCTTTTCTTGTTATCATTTCTTTATCTCTTAACACCTTTTTCATCAGGCTTCTGACATATAGTTCTACTTATATATACTCATTAATATTCTTTCTTTTTAAATCGTACATCTTTTGTTTATGCCTTAATCATACTATAGCCTCACTAGCACTGAGCATGTTAAATATCTTCTTTACACAAATTCTTTCTGCCTTCTTAGGAGTTTCTGCCTTCTCCTGCCCTCTAAGTTTAGCATTTCCTAAATAAATCCTGTTTTACTTCTTAATATTTGAAGGTTAAGACTAACTTTTCCAATATTTATTATTGTTTGGCTGCTGCAAAGCTTCACAGTAACTGGCTACATTGAATGCTTAAGGTCATCAATTCTGGCAGAGAGCTGCTATGTCAGTTCAGGAAAGGGATTCTGCCAGGCTGAACAGGTGTAACCAGAGGATTGGCACTCCACAAATTGATCATGCCAGTAGTGGGGATAAAACTCCCACAACCATGAATATTGGAGGGATAGATCAGAACTCTATTAGTTGTATAGCTGTAATCTCAAGGTTCAGACCCAATTTCTTTTTGGGGGGTAGGGGGTGGAGTGTCACTCTGTCGCCCAGACTGGAGTGCAGTGGCACGCTCCCGGCCACCGCAGCCTCGACCTGCTGGGCTCTGGCGATCCTTCTGCCTCAGCCTTTCAAGTAGCTGGAACTACAGGCGCGCCGCTACCACGCCCGGCTGTGTACCCAATTTCCTGATCACAAAAAGGGAAGGAGTCTCTGGTGCTCCTTCAGCCAGTGAGTACACCGATGTCAGATGTTTTAACCAAGGTTCGGTTACATCATACCACTGCTGGATCTCAGTCTCTGCACAAAAGGCTGGTACCTCCCTGGCCGAGGGGCTTAGAAACCCACAGACCAAGGACCAGGTCTCTCTCTAGAAGTCTACTGTGTCTTTGTGTGCTGCCACAGATTGCCAAGAGCCACAGAAACCTGATGCCCACTGCTACTGCTTTCATTTATGTGCGTTTTCACCACTAGAGTTATTCCAGAGGGCGGGTGAGCGTGCTTACTGATCATTTTTTGCTTGATCCACAACATCCTTTTTCTCTAGAAATTCACTCACTCTCTCAGTGACTCTCCTCTGCTTACACTAAGTTCAATGGCAGAGAGGACAGTGTATTACATCTTGTTATCTTGTGTCACTACTCCTGAACATGAAGGCTGCTAAAGTTAATAGTCTTGCTCTACCAAAGTCAACAAGCAGGCAGCAGGAAGTCATGGCATTTAATAGAGTAGGAGAGAATCTCATCTGAACAGTTTTTTAGAGGCTCATTTTTTCTCTTCAAAAATAATTCCCTTTGTTTACTTCATATCTCTGCGAAGAATGTAACCACTGACCTTGTCACCCAAGTCCAATACCTTGGAGTCATGTCTGAGTCTTCTATGTTAGTGATGGTGGGATTAGGGAATATAATGCTAGCCATACATTTTGATTGCTCCATCTGCTGTTTCTTATTGGATGTGAGGTAAACTCTGGGCAGGAACCAAACTACCGAACAGCTAGCTGACAGCTTTTCACCTTCTATTGTTATTAAACTTTTTTTTTTATAAATGTCTTGTCTCCTCATCTAAATTAAAAGCTTTTTAAGGGCAGTGACCTTATTCTTCTGCGGTACCTACAACAGTTTTGTGTGTAATTGCTGCTTAAGAAATATTGGTTAATTTTGATTAGATGATGATAATGCCAAGGTCAGTCGTCTTCCAGTTATAAAAAAGAACAAAACTATGAGGGGGAGAAAATCACCAAAGGGCAATCAGGAGTGAAAGGAAGTTAGGAGGTGTTCAAAGATGTGTCATTTGTTTCACAATTTTTATGAGAATGAGGTCTTAAAGAGCTGAAATGTCACCCTGACCAACTGTCATAAACATACATCCATCTCAGCTTTGCCCCAGACAACTGATGCTTTCTAGCCTAATGACCAGGTGCGCTCTCATTAAACCAAGGAAGCCTTCTGATTTTTTTTCTGTTTAAACATGAGGATATTTATTATGTTCCCTGATGTGTATAAAATTCCTTTAAAGTAATCTCTGGACAAAATACAAAAGGGAAACACAACAGACAGAATAAACAGGCATGTATTTTTCTGAAAAACAACAGCTTGTACAAATGTCTGACCTTGTTTGCTGGGTTCAGAACAGCATTACTAGATTTCCCAGTCTGAAATTAACACCATCCATCTATACACTGGCAAGTGTCTGAGAGGCAGCACCCAAGGAATCAGCTTAAAGGCTGAGTAGGATTTGAACGCCCAGGTTACTTGGGTCTTAGGAGCAATATATTTTGACATGTGCTAGTCAGGTGGACCCTTGTTCTATCAACAATCTCATTTTGTAAACTTGTTAGAAAATGTATAGGAATTATACAAAAATATTTAGTAAAAAACAAACACCTGGGTTTAGTTGTGAAGATTTCAGCATTATCACACATGTATGAACCTATACCATGTGTATGTGTAAAAATAAAATTCAGCATCTAGAGATAGTGTTGAATCATGCTACCCTTTTATTCTTATCTCAAAGTTCTAAGTCAAGACTTTTTTGTCTGTTTTTTCCTGTGCATATTTTATGTTTTATGTGGGTTTTGTAGCTCAGAATATTCCCATGCCTTTGAAGGCATTTTCTCTACTTCCCTTCTTTAAAATTTTAAATGAATTTGTTTACTACAAGCAACCCTAGAAGGAATAAGATTCCTAAAATGGTACTCTGTGAACTGACCCCCTCCTGATTTCAACTTTATTCGCAACCACGCCTCACTTAGAACCTTCTATTTTAGAAATGAAGTTATGTACAGTCCTCTCAAATACTGGGCTATTGCACACTTAAGTGTCTTTGCATTTGCTGATCTCTCTGTCTGGAAGCCTAGGTACTTCCTATACAAATAATGCAGTCACAAAATGCCTCCTGTTTGACAGGGATATTTAGATGTCTGAAGATTCCTAACCTTTATTACAAAAGGAAGAAGAAAGAAAAAAATAAAAATGTAGTCATTTCCTCCTGTGTTATGAGAGAAATTTTTACTTTACCACTTTCCTCTGTGCAAGTTATGAAGCCTCTTTGAGTCTTAGTTTCTCATCTGTAAAAATGAGGGCTGTAATATATATGTCATTTGGTCGTTATGAGGATTAAATAAGGTCATATGAAATGTTATAGGCAAAGTAAATACTAGATTTTGTTCATTTCAGACTATCATTCCTATGGCTTTAAGACTTTCTTCCAGCTAAGGCTCTTATGATTCTGTAAGAATGAATCTTTTTTTCTTTAAGACTGTTTAAGAACAGTCCCCAGGAGGCATCAATTTTCTACATATGTATTTTTTATATTTGTCATCAGGAAGTTTATCTAAATTAATATTTGCTATTAGAAATAGAAGAAAACACTCAATTGAACTTAAGAGCTTTAGTAAACATGTATAGCGTAAGTGAAGGTACTTGCAGAATTGAGTACAACTGTATTTCACAGGAAGAAAGTCATTGAACAGGTCTTTTCTCCACCTTTCTTACTCCAGGATCACAAGATCCCTTCTCATGGACCTGTTCCTCATTCTCCTCTCTATAGATAAGTTTCCTTAATACAGTTTGTAATTTCTGCTCTACCATGACTTGAGCTACTCAGCATATCTATTTGGTGTAACTTTATAGCTCTAGTATCTCACAGCAGAGGACCCAAGTGTCTTTGTCCCTTAATTCACATTCTTATTAGCTAGACTAATTACCCCTGTTTCAGCTGCTCTGGCCAAGGAAGCTAGCATCTACTGGTATAATATGGCCCCTGGTAGACAACTCACACCCTGATATCTATGTCATAAAAGAAAATTTCAATCTGAAGGTAAAGGGTAGCATCTTTATTTAAGGGCATACTTTTAAACCTTACTAGGATTTGAGACTACCTGAAACCCTGTTAAAGCTTCCAGGGTCTATTAGAGGATTTGGGCTAGATTAGAGACAGGTTAGAAGCAGAACTAAGAATTGACAACAGCTATTGAATATGGAAAACTTTTTATGTCTTTCTGGGATTCCAGAACTAAGAATTGACAACAGCTATTGAATTTGGAAAACTTTTTATGTCTTTCTTGGATTCCAGTCCTCTTTCCAGAAAGCATCCTTCTGTAAATAATCCTCTCTCCTTGTCTAATCTAGATTATCCGGATTTCAAAAGCTTTATGCAAGAGGAAGGACAGAGGAATAAGAAAATAGAGCAACTGTGGTTTCAAATTTTTCCCAGACTTGATCTATAGTTTTCAAATAAGTGTTGTATAAACTGAGGTGCAAATCAAGTGAGATGTTCTGTTAGAACATTGTGAGGTACAAGTGACCAAAAACTCATACCCACCCCCAGCCATGGCAGTCATTGTGCCAGTCTCCTCAACATCACTTTTACCCCTGCCCTGTTGTGTTCCCTTCACATAATGTGAATGAGATTGGTCGACTCTGGCATCTGTGTGGGTGAGCTCAGATATGCTTAAGCCAGAAGGTATAGTTATTGCTTGAAGAAATCTAGTTCTAAACCCATCAGCTGTGGCACTCCCCTAGACACAGGAATTGTATAAAAATAAACCTCTCACTAATCTTGGTCAACAGAACAGGAAGGAAGCATTTCATAGGGGAAAATGCTTTTCTGTCAGATTTACTAGAAAGGAGGATTACTCTTGACTTGGACAAAGAAAAGCATAAATCAAATTGCAACTGGTCACCTTGGTACTAAGATGGAGTAAGTCTTTATATAAAGTCATTGTTATGGAAATCAAATAACAGAAATCAAAAGAAAGTGGGTATCAATGACATCCAGACTGTGCAAGTGAAAAAAATCTAGAGTTCTTCCCACCTTTGTACTTTTTACCTATATAATTCAATAAACTATAAGTTAAGCCATTTGCAGTAACGTATTTTTTACTTGTATTTAAAGTCATCCTAACTAATGCCCATTTCTGAATCTAAAGAATAGTTGTCTTACATCGCTGTGATATCCTCAAGTGTTCTATCTCCAGGCATGACTAGATATAGGAACTCAAATGATCACATCAGGATTTGTTTTGCCTCTAGTAAGTTCCTCTTCCACTTAGTAGAGTTCCTTTTGTAATTTCATGCTGTAGCTCCTAGAAACTCTGTCTTCATTCCACCATGATCTAAAGATTGCTATTGATTTCATAAATTCTTATCATCAAGTCCCATGGGAAAGAAAAGAAAATCTTACCTAGAATCATAGCCAAATCTCACTGTTTCTTCTTTATTCTGATTGCATATTGAACCTATTATTGAACAATCAGTGTGAACAGCAGAATATGCCACTCAGATAGTCAAATGTCAGCCTCTGAACAAAGGGGTGGAGTGAACTACCCTAACAGAGCATAGTAAGAGTAAAGTAAGGGGTGATTCTACAGATGAAAATTAGTGATGGTGGATCAGAAGAATGGATAAATTCTGGGCAGGGATAAAAATCACTGTCTACTAAAGATAGTGTCACATCAAATAAAGCAACATTAATCAAAATAAACTTTTTTTATCAATATTTTTTATTATGATCTTGTGGGGTACAGTTAAGGGTTGGGTATACAAATATGCTTTGTTCAGGCACCCTTGTTGATAAGAGGTGTCTCCCCATCCCCAGACAGATATTTACTACCATTAATCCCATCTTCCTCCCCCCCCATAGTTTCCCACCACTATCAGTCATTTTCTTATAGTATTACGCTGGATGTTCAAGGTCCACTATATGAGTGAGAACATGTGATACTCACATCTTTGTTTCTGTGAGAGATCACTCAGTATTATAGACTCTAGTTCCACCCAGGTTGCTGCGAAATTCATGATTTTGTTCTTTTTTATGGCTGCACAGTATTCTATCATGTATATGTACCACAATTTTTTAATCTAGTCCTCTTTTTGATGGACAGCATGGTTGGTTCCAGGTTCTTGCTATTGTGAACAATACTGCGATAAACATACGTGTGCAGGTATCTTTTTTATAGAGTGATTTGAGTTCTTTGGGGTATCTTCCCAGTACGGGGATTGCAGGGTCATATGGGAAATTGATATTTAGAGCTTTTAGGAATCACCACACTGCTTTCCACAGAGGTTGCACTAGTTTACATTCTCACCAGCAGTGTAGAAGTGTTCCCTTTTCGCCTCACCCTCTCCAGCAACTGTTATTTTTTGAGTTTTTGATAATTGCCATTCTGACTGGAGTTAGGTGGTATCAGTGTGGTTTTGATTTGCATCTCCTTGATTATTAGTGAGGTTGGACATTTTATCATGTGTCTGTTGACTGCTTGGATGTCTTCCTTTGAGAAGTGTCTGTTCATATCTTTTGCCCACTTTATAATGGGGTTGTTTGTTTTTTTTCTTTTCAGCACATTTGAGTTCCTTGTAGATCCAAGATGTTAAGCCTTTGTCAGACCTGGAGTTGGCGAATACTTTTTCCCAGTCTGTAGGCTGTCTCCCTGCTCTCTTGATGGTTTCTTTGGCTTGCAGAAACTTGTCAGTTTAATGAGGTCCCATTTGCCTATCTTATCTCTTATGGCCTGTGGGTTTCGGGTTTTGTTCAAGAATTGGATGCCAGTTCCAATTTCCATGAGGGTATTTCCTTCATTTTCTAAGGATCTTATGGTTTGAGTTTTTACATTTAGGTCTCTGATTCATATAGAGTTAATTTTTATGCATGGGGATAGATAGGGGTCCTGTTTCAGTCTTCTGCATGTGGTCAGCCAGTTTTCCCAGCACCATTTACTGAATAGGTTCTCCTCTCCCTAGTGGTAGGTGGTGGAGGCTTTGTCGAAGATGAGTTGGTTGAGAAATTGAGGTTTTGCTTCTGAAATCTCAATTCTATTCCATTGGTCTATATGCCTGTTCCTGTACCAGTACCAAGCTGTTTTGATGACCATAGCTTTATAGTAAAGTTTGAAGTCTGGTAATGTGATACCACCTGCTTTGTTTTTTTTGCTGAGGATTGTTCTGGCTATTCTTGGACATTTGTGTTTCCATATAAATTCCTGTGTTGTTTTTTCCTGGTCTGAGAAGAATGTTGCTGGTAATTTGATGGGTATTGCATTGAATTTGTAGATTGCCTTAGGTAAGATGGACATCTTCACAATGTTGATTCTTCCAATCCATGAGCATGGGATATTTTTTCACCTGTTTGTGTCACCTTTGATTTCTTTGAGCAGTGTTTTGTAGTTTTCATTGTAAAGGTCTTTCACATTTCTGGTTAGGAAGATGCCAAGGTAGTTCATTTTTTTGTGGCTATTGTGAATGGAATTGTGCTTTTTATTTGTGTTTCTGTTTATTATTGATGTAAAGAAATGTGATTGTCTTTTGCACATTTATTTTATATCCTGAGAATTTGCCCAAGTCCTTTACCAGTGTAAGGAGCTTTTTGACAGATTCTCTTGGATTATCAAGGTACATGATTATGTCACCTGCAAAGAGAGATAGCTTGATTTCCTCTTTTCCTATTTGAATAACCCTGATTGCCTTCTCTTCTCTGATTGCTTTAGCCAGGAATTCCAATACTATATTGAACAGGAGGGGTGAGAGTGGGGATCCTTGTCTTGTTCCAGTTTTCAGGGGAAATGGTTCCAGTTTTTGTCCATTTAGGAGTATGCTGGCTGTGGGTTTCTCGTAGATGGCTTTTACTATTTTGAGGTATGTTTCACACATGCCTAGATATTCGAGGGTTTTTATCAAGAAGGGGTGCTGGATTTTATCAAAAGTTTTTTCTGCATCTAATGATATAATCATGTGGTTTTTGTTTTGACATCTGTTGATGTACTTAATTACATTTATGGTTTTTGAATGTTGAGCCAGCCTTGCATCCCAGGGATGAAGCCTACTTGGTCATGATGGATGATTTTTGAGATGTGCTGTTGAATCCGGTTTGCTAGGATCTTGTTGAGAATTTTAGCATCTATGTTCATCAAAGATATTGGCCTGAAGTTCTTTCTTTGTTGGGTCTTTACCTGGCTTGGGTATCAATGTGATGTTAGCTTCATAAAATGATTTGGGAAGAGTTCCATCTTTCTCAATCCCCTGGAATACCTTCAGTAGGATTGATATAAGCTCCTCCTTAAATGCCTTGTAGAATTCTGGTGGAAAGCCATCTGGTCCAGGGCTTTTTTTGGTAGGTAGTTTTCATATTACATAGTCAATTTCCTTGATTGTTATTGGTCTATTTAGGGTCTCAATTTCTTCTTGTTTAAACCTAGGTAGATTTTGTGATGACAGAAAGTCCTCCATTTCCTTGAGGTTTTCAAGTTTGTTTCCATACAAGTGTACATAGTAGTCTCTAATGATTTTTTGTATTTCTTCAGGATCAGACGTGACTTCATCTTTTGTGTTTCTGATTATGTTTATTTGGGTTTTTTTCTCTCTTTTTCTTTGTCAGTCTAGCCAGGGGACCATCAATCTTGTTTATCCTTTTGAAGAACCAGCTTTTTGTTTCATTGATTTTTTGTATTATCTTTTTGCCTTCTATGTCCTGGATTTGGGCTTTTATTTTAGTGATCTGTATTCTTCTGCTAAAATTAGGGTTTTTGTGGTCTTGCTTTTCCGGCTATTTTAGGTGGCTTCTTAGGCTGTTAATTTGTGATCCTTCCATTTTCTTCATGTGCGTTTGTAAGAATATAAATTCCCCTCTTATTACAGCTTTCATGGCATCCCAGAGATTTTGGAAAGATGTTTCTTCATTTTAATTTGTTTCCAGGTATCTTTTAATCTCTGTTTTGATTTCATCATTGACCCAGGAGTTGTTCAGCATCATGCTGTTTAGTGTCCATGTGTTTGTGGGTTTTGTGGGGACCTTGTTGGTGTTAATGTTTATTTTTATTCCACTGTGGTCCGAGGTGCATGGTAAAATTTCAGTCCTTTTAAATTTGCTTATGTTTAATTTATGGCCAAGTATGTGGTTGATCTTAGAGTACGTTCCATGTGGTGATGAGTAGAATGTGTATTCTGTGGTCTTTGGATTGAGGGTTCTGTAGGTATCAATTAAGTCCATTTGATCAAGAGTCACATTGAGGTTTCGGATCTCATTGCTGATTTTTTGTTCTGATGATCCGTCTAGGGTTGTGAGTGGGGTATTAAAGTCCCCAACTATGATGGTATTGGAGTCGATATCTTTTTTTTAGTTTACCTAGGAGTTGCTTTATGAAAGTTGGTGCTCCTATGTTTGGTGCATATATGTTTAGGATGGATATTTCTTGTTGATGGATTGAACCTTTTATCATTATGTAGTGGCCTTCTGTATCTTTTTAAATTTTTGATAGCTTAAGGGGTATTTTGTCTGTGATTAAGATCGCAACCCCCTTTCTTTCGTGCTCCATTCACCTGAAAATTTGTTTCCCATCTGCTTACTTTGAGTCTGTGAGTCTGTCCTTTCTAGTGTGTGAGTCTCTTGAAGGCAATAGATTGTTGCCTGGTGATATTTTACCATTTTGCCATTCTATGTCTTTTCAGTGGTGCATTTAGTCCATTCACATTCAAACTAATTATTGAAATGTGAGAGTTGATCCCTATCATAATGTTCATACAGAGTTGCTGTTCTTCCTGTTTATGTGTTGTCTTTCTTTTGGTCTTAGAGTTGGATCATGTGTGTTTTAAATCTTTTGTCTGTACTCTTATGAATAACGTTGTTGTTCTTTTTTCCTTTTCTTCTGTGTTCAATACTTTCTTAAGTGTTTCTTGTAGAGGTGGTCTGGTGGCAGTGTAGGTTCTGAGGGATTGGATATCTGGGAAAGATTTCAATTCTCCCTCACTGATGAAGCTTAGCTTGACTGGGTGGGTTTATTCTCAGTTGAAATTGTTTATCTTTTAGAGCTTTGAATGTAGGGCTCCAAGCTCTCCTAGCCTGGAGGGTTTCTGTAGATAAATCTGCTGCTATTCTAATTGGTCTTCCCTGGTACGTAGTCTGACCTTTTTCTCTTGCAGCCTTTAGGATTTTTCCTTTTATACCTACTTTGTTTAGGCGAGTTATTATAAGTCTGGGAGTTGGTCTTCTCATTTGTTATCTTGCAGGGGTTCTGTGAATCTCTTGTGTTTGAATTTTTTCATCCTTGATGAGATGGGGGAAGTTTTCTTGAATGATTTCATGAAATGTTTGTTCCAGTATGACCTCTGTTTCTCTCTCTGCCTCAGGTAGGCCAATTACTCTTAGGTTCGGTCTCTTGAAGTGATCATCTCTTGAAGGTTTTGTTCTGTCTTTTTGAGCTTCTTTTCTATGCTTTTGACAGTTTGGGTTAGTTCTGTGTTTTGGTCTTTGAGTTCTGAGATTCTTTCTTCTGCTTGGCTAATTCTGTTTTTCATGCTTATTAGTTTGTTATTTATTTCCATCATAGTATTCTTTACTGCTGTTATTTCATCAGCTCTTTCCTATTTTCCTCTTGTCTCTCTTCAATTTTTTTAATTCTCTCTGTTAATGTCTTGATGTCTGGGTTTGTTGCATGTGACCAGTCATTCTAGGGGCTCTTCATTGTTTGTGTTCCAGAATCTGTTTTCTCAGTGTCTGCTCTCCCAGGGGTCTGTGTGAGACTTATATCTTCTTTTGGTTTTTCTTCATTTGTGCACTTTTTCCCCCTCCCTACTTTTTCCTTCCCTCCACGTCACCATCTTCTTTAATTCTGTTACTCAGGGGTAGAGGGATTGCTTTTACTTCTGTTTCTTCAATCTCCTATTCTTTATGTATGCCCTCTTTGCTCAATTCTGGAGTTGCACTGTAGGTTGGGGGTGGTCCTTTTCACAGTTTTGAGATTTACTTAAGGGGGGAGCTATGATTTAAAATCTATCTGCAGGTCCTGGTATTCACCAACAGGTGTATGGATAACCTGAAACCCACTTCCCACTGCATTGGAATCTGTCCATGCAGTGGGGCTATAGGTTTACTCTCTGAAATAAGATGTGGTTAGCAAAGGGAAGAGAATGGAGCAGAAAGTGGGGGTAGAGGGGGGTGGAGAGAGAGAGGAGTAAGGGGAAAACAGACGAGTGTACCAACAAATGGAAAGAGAGACCTAAACTGAAACAGATAAAAACAATAGACCACAGCTATAGACTCTGATTTCTAGCTGTCTTCTCTAGCTGGTAAATTAGTTCACAGTTAGGATCAGTTGCCCCTGGCCTACTGTGAAGGACAGTTCAGGATAGTTCAGATCACCATCAGCTCACTCAAAGCTAGCCTGTGTCTGTTTTTCAAGCTTTTTCCTGTTTCGGTGTTGTTACCTTGAATCGCCAGCAGGTGGTGCTATCTCAGTTGCTCGCCCTAGAGGGGTGGAGCCAGACAGGAGTCAGGCAGAGGCCGAGATGGGAGCGTGCCTCAGGGCACACAGGAGGAGACCCACGGCTCCCAGGACATCACGACGGCAACAGAGGTGGCAGCGATCCCAGCAGATCTTGCCTGCAGGGGCTTCAAGGACTGAAGTCATGGATTGCCTCAGGCACGGGTGGCACGATGCGCTATGGCGGCCATGGAGGCCACGGCGATGCCAGCAACTGCTGTGTCTGCGACTGCAGTGGCTGTCCAGACACTGCAATGCCCCAGCAGTGATGACAGCCGAGCTCTGTGTGAAGAGCAGGCTGCTGATGTTGGGATCCACAGCCCCCGGGGAGAGAGCCAGAGACCCCCTGCGTCCTCCTTTGCAGAGGGTTTCATAGACCAGACTGCCCCAGCACCATCTTGTCGCAAAATAAACTTTTAAAATTATTAAAGTTATTAATAGTTCAACATTTAAAATCAAGGTTGAAATAATTTAAGTAATTTTTCCTAGGTCACTTAATTTAGACTGGAACCCAGGAATTCTCCTTCTTAGTCATGACCTATCCTTAAAATGGAAAACAACTATTTCAGTAAAAATAAATAAATAAATAAATAAATAAATAAATAAATAAATAAAAACAAAAAGACAAATGCCTCAGTCAGGTTTTCTGTTTTTTGGTTTTTCACACAATGTGACACTGGGGCCATCAACCTCAATGAAAAAAGGGTAACATTTTGTTTCTTCATTTGTGGAGGAAAAAAAGACAGGTGTTCATATTTAACAACAAAATTATAATCAAGAAAGAAAATCATTTCAAATATGTCAGAGCATATCTCTGTGAAACTCCTTTCTCTATTTCTTGACTTGTCTGCATTCTAATTCATTTAATTATTAGATTCTTATATAAATCTCTACTGCTGCCTGATGCTCATCAGAAATAAAGGAAGTTAATTTGATCCTGTAAGAACATTTTCTTCCATAGGAAAAATTAAATGCAAGTCAATGACTTATACCTGGATTCACAGAGCATCTGAAGTCCCAACTCTCACCTACAGGATCAAGAAAAGGAAGGAAAATATGCCTATGGCTTATTCTTTTCCAGGGTAAGGAGTCATTTCATGTACCACCTTCCAATGGATCAGTTACACATGCTTCTTTAATAATAAAAGGCCAAAAAAAAAGAAGCAATGACAGTTGTACAATGACTACAAGCTTGACAGCTTAGATTCAGAGAGGAATGGGGAGAAAAATAAAATATTTTTCAAAATTCAAGGGCTTCACTTCAAGAGCCAGTAAGACGGATTTGGAAATCATAAGACTCGTCCTTTGACCTCCAAAGCTACAGCTTAGGTTTCTCATCTGACACTATCAGAAAGAATTCTAAGTCTTTTGTAGACTACTCACATGTTAGAGTTCTAAAGAGCTTTTGAAAGTACTATAAAGGTTGTAATAATACATATTTTTTTCTAATAGAATAGGTCAGAGGTTCTATTTAAAATTTCTTTTAATATAAAATGAGCATAAGTTCTCAAATAGAAACTCTACACAGAACAGACAATGTTTAACATAACGACACCAGATTTTGTCCCAATGGAAGGGTCAAATAGCTTCAACGTAGAGCTTCACTAGCAGTAATTTTGTGTCACTAATATTCCATTAGTAGATACATGTAAGGAATTTGGTTGTAAGCAGAGGGAAAACAGCCCTCAGGTTGTTGGCTTTATGTGTTATTCATGAGAAAAAGAAGATGCATGCACCAATGGGGTGGTTGCAGAGAGTGATAGAGAGAAAGAAGAAACAAAATCAGTATGCAATTCTGGCTATGTGAGTGTGCACAGAAGTCATTCATTCATATATTCATTCATTCATCATTCTTCAAGTAATTCTGAATGTTTCCTGGGAGCCAAACTGCAATATTACTCATCTGATTCTTCTAGGAACAGTCTTGCCCAACATGAAGTGTATTCATTGGAAAAGTGCAAAAACAAACCTAAGTTTTGTGTGTATTTGTATACATACATATGTATAACATTAATATAATTTGACAAATTATTTTTCAGCTTTTTATTTAGAAATAATTTTTGATTTTCAAAGGTATTACATAAAAAAGTTTTAAGAGTTAAGAGTCCTAGGAAGTTATGCTAAGAAAATAACCAGGCAGACATCAGATATTTTATTTATAAAGATGTTCATTTCAGTCTTATTTATTATAGCAAAATTGTGAAAATAATCTAAATGAATATTAATTGAGGACTGGTTAAATAAATCCAGATGCATTCATGTTATTAAATATTTTACAACCATTAAAATCATGGTCTTAAAAATTAAATAATTATTTCTATGCTATAATCTCAATTTTATGATATATGTTCACATATATATAAAACCTTTAATGGAAACTTAAGTCTAAACAGTGATTATCTTTACGTGATGAGTATGGTGTTTGCTACATACTATGTCTTGAGCTTGTTGGACAAAAAGCAGAATTTGAGGAATGGATATCAATAAAACATCAAATCAGAGCTGTTTGACCACCATCCTCTGGAATACTATTGTCTCAACTATATTTAGAATTGTATATTAGCAGACAATGTGACTCTTTGTATTCTATAATATTTCAGTGACATAGAAAGTTGCTCATGGCACAGAAATGCCAACTACCTTCTTGCTGATCTCTTGAATTCCACAAATGGAATCAAGTGACTGATTGATCCATTATACAAATGGGGCTGAGTTTTAAAGCTTAAACACTGCAAAGGAGTGACTCAATGAGTTAAATTTGCATCGTGTGCCAATAACTGATAATATAATTTCCCTCCTTTAAGAGGGAAATTACAAAGGAGGAAGAGGGAAGTGAAAAAAAAATAGGTGAATTTGCCTTATAAAAGGAAAAAGATTAGGAGAGAAGTTTCTGGGAATCAAGACAAGTATCACAACTATCACTGATGTCTGATTTCACAGGTTTCATGAGAGTTGGCTTACATTTAAGTAATTAAAAAGACCATGTTTTGTGATCTATAAGTGCCCTTCTTTTCCTTTGTATTCCTAAATAAAATTTGAAATAGTGATCCGCCGGGCTCAGTGGCTCAGCCTGTAATCCCGCGCCTTTGGGAGGCTGAGGTGAGTGGATTGCCTGAGCCCGTGGGTTCGAGACCCGCCTGGGCAGCGAGACCTCATCTCTACAATAAATCAAAAAATCAGCCAGGCATAGTAGTGCATGCCTGTAATTCTGGCTACTTGGAAGGCTGAGGCGGAAGGATCGCTGTAGCCCAGCAGGTCGAGGCTACGGTGGCCGGGAGTGGCCACTGCACTCCAGTATGGGCAACAGAGTGAGACTCCAACTCAAAAAAAAAAAAAAAGAAAGAAATAGTGATCTGTGGTCCTTCCCATTAGATTTGAAGTGATTTTCAGTTTTATTTATCATTATCACAGTGCTCAGCAACTTTACAAATAATATATATCTAAATATATTGAGCCAATGCATGCTTTTAGAAGTAACAAGAGAAAAGTTTCTTGAACTAGAAAGCACTGACTTGGTAGACTGGATCTGTAACTTACTACCTTTGTGATCCTTCCTCCCTTCTTCCATTCCTTCTTTTCTTCCTCTTTCTTCTTTATTTTTATCTAGAAATAGTTACTAAGCAGGGCAAGAACAGTGTGTGAAACTCTGTGACAAATTTTGTGAAAGCAAGCTGAAATCTCAGAGCCTTCATTTGGCATTTTATCAATGCCAAATGAAGAAAACTATTAGTCCCATCTTGTAGGATGGTTGTGAATAAGAAATAATTCAATAAGAAATAACAGATTTCAGACCTCTTGTACTGTTTTCATGGTTTCTTAACTTGGTAAATGAGAGTTATAATCAGTATTATAATAGTTTATAATAATATATTGGCTTTGCATTTTCATTTATTCATTATTCATACCACAGATATTTATTGAGCACTCACCATGGGCCAAGTAGTATTCTATAGACTAAGACAGAGTTCTTGTCCTCTGAAATTTCACATCAGAGTGAAAAATGCATCAGGTGGGCATTAGGTTATCTGTATGCATTCTTTGTTTGCTTAAGTTAAATGATGCCTAAATTTTTTATATTTTTCCAAAGTGCAGATCCTGCAAGCTAAGTTAGTCTAAGTGACCCACAGGGATTGCAAACTGTACACTGAGTAATTCACCACTTGAATGACCTTTAGTATGACAAAGTGAAGATCATTTGAGTCGAAGCAAATGAGGCTGACTTTTCCTCAAGACTCCAAATTGTTAAGTGAAGATAGTGTCAACCTTGCTCTCAGTTGACCCAACCAAGCTACTAGCCAATTGTCATGTGGCTTGGGGCTAGAATTTGTATCTCAGAATCTAGAACAGATGTGAGGCTTCAAGGAATGGAAGAGCCAAGGTAAGTAGACCTATATTCCTGTAAGAGCCATAGAAACAAAGCATATTCAGGAAACAAGAAGAACAAAATTTATAAATAAAGCCAGACTTTAGTGAACAAAATCAGAGTGAATTGGGTAGAATATTAGAAATACAGTTCTAGGAATATGTCTACAATGTCATTTGAATTTTCCTCCTTTCTGGGTATCACTCACAAAATGCATAGATGGGTCTTGCTACCCTAAAGTTAGAGCATTAAGGTATACTCTTGATACTGGTAATGTCCTGAGGTCCCTGGAGTGAGAGAACAAAGAGACTATTGATTGGAGAGACAGAGGCAAAAAAAGACTGTCTCAAGTCTCCAGATAGGAATTTATGGAAACTGCTTCAGGCAAGTCTTACCAAATTCAGAAAATTCTTGCTGCTGCAGAGAGGTGCACCTCATCTGCTACCATCATATAAACTCAACTGAATTTTGAGATTAAAATTCAGTAAAAATAGAGTTTTGGGGAACATCTATAATATACACATTGGATAAAAAATAAGGGGGGATTCTATCAATTATAAAGCAAATTTCTTGTAGGATCTAAGTAGAGACAATTTGATCTCCAATGACAGATCCCTCTAATTATCTTTAAAAAAAAAAAAATTGGGATCTTAGGAGGTAAATCTGTTTGCCTGCAAGAACAGGAATGCTTTCCTTTAAGCATGAGTAGTTCAGCAGGTTGGTACCAAAGACAAGCAGCCATTTGCCTTTCCTGTTTCCTTAGCTACAACACTGAAGCAGCTCCCACGTAGGCAGCTGGAAATGAGTTCCAACCGGGGCAATTATATAAATGTCACTCCAAGCTGTTATCTTATCAGATTTTTTTTCTTTCAGAGGCCCAGCATCATCTTTCAGGGGTACTGGATTACTTAAGATAAAGAGAGGGCTTAGATATATCGCTACAATAAAAACAGGATGTCTCAGACACTGGCTTTATAACATTAGCTACAGACAGAGACTGCTTGAAAGGACATGTGAATATAAAGCAAACGCAGCTCACTCATTACTTTAGCTGTAATGATAGTCATACTTTCCAAAGACCCTTTGACAGTGACTGATTTATCCATTATACAGTCTGCATCTTACTTGAGGCAATTCTTTAACTGAAGGTCACTACAACGCATGCCACAATGCCTTTTAACTGATATTAGAAGCACCTGGAATCTGACCTACACATCTAGATTCTGCAAAACCTGCTAAACTCACCATAATATACATATCCAAGGGTGAGACCTCAGACAATGCCCACAACCTGCCACTTTGTCTGATTGAGATGTTCTAGGAATGGACATTAGCCTCTGAAGTGCTCCACAGATTCTCAAGCAGATAGCTGCCTCCGTCACAAGACATCTTTAATCTGAAATTAGAACCCAAGTGAAGTAAACAGAAATCAACCTGCAGTGGACACATATGAGGGTGAAAAAAAATATGGTTTTAAACTAGTGATTTGGGATCCATCTGTTACAACATTACTTAGCAAAAGCTAATTAATATGTGATCGCAGAATAGAAATAATTTTCTATTACACCAATATATACCTTTAGTGTATCAGTCTGTTTTACTGAACTCTTTCATACATTTATTTAATAACCCATAGTAAGTCATTATTTGTATTTTTCCCGTCTGTCTTTATCCATTTTTTAGGCTGTGTTGACCTGTTGTACTGCACAGTAAAGGTGTCACTAAAAACGATTTAAGTGAACTTAATAAGTAAGAAACTAAGAATTTAAATTTAGGTAGAAAAATCTAGAAGTCCAAATTCCACTGGAATTCCATTAAGATGTGAGCATTAACTTAGGAGGGTCATAGAGGCTTTCTGAGCCACAGAGAGAAGTGGTTTTACCTTGCTATAGTTCATTGTCTAAAGTGGCTGATTCTTCTTTAGTCAACCTGTTCTCTGCACTCTTTTCTGAATATGGCATGCTTAGTATCACTGCTATGTCTTTACTTCTATACCTGACCTCTTGAATGGAATCGAAAATCAAGTGAGCATCTGATACGTGCCAGGCACCACCCTGGTCTCTTTTACATACATTATTTTCTTGTTGAATACTTTCAATTATACTGTGAGATAATTACTTTGTTATTGTTACCTTATTTAATAGAGGAGGAAACTGAATGTCAACAAGTTTTAAGTGATTTTTTCCAATATGGTTAGCAGTTTATGTTAATGTCATATATGTTAATGTCATATAATTGTCATATAATTGTCAACATGTTACTTTATATCCTATTTAACAACCTCAAAAACCCAAGAACTGCTGGCACAGACTTAGTCTTGTTCCTTGATGAAGTCTTTCCCCATTTATTTATCCCAAACTTATGTCTTTCCTAAAATGCTACCTTGCAAATTTCCTTATAATAGAATTTAAGCAAACATTGCATGACTACTTTTATACATTTCATATGTGCATATTATCCTTACTTAACTGAACTTAAGATTCATTAGAATAAAGCAAATGTGTGAGTCACTTGTGTACAGTAGTTTCTGGATCAGCAAATTGCTTTCTTTTTTAAGGAAATTTCTATGTGAAGGATGAAAGATTGGACAGAAAAACTCAACACCATTTGTGGATGTTTATACCCAGTTAGGATGAAAAGAAGAAACTGAATCTGGAAAAAAGATGAATATGACAATTAAGAGGCACAAGTAGCATTCTAGAAGTTTAGCTTACATTTTCAAACTCTGAGTTGAAGATTTTCACTGTACCGTGCAGTTCCTTTGGTTAGGGTCTACAGCATGTTTTCTAATTTATCAAGCAAGAAAGTTTTCCAATGTGTTCATTTCCCAAATTGCCCAACAAGAAAGATGTATTGAAAAGAAAACTCCCAGATTTGTTATATATTACTTAAGAAAATTGCCTAAGAAATAATTCCTCAACTCATTCAGTCTCATTAATTTTCTCCTTTGAGGGATGGAAAAAATAGATCTTTCTAGCAAAAATTAAATTTGTGTATGACAGCTCGGAGGTCAAAGGATGAATATGGGCTGCTTCGGTGCATTCTCATCCCTTCAGTCTTTTGTCTTGCTTGCACAGCAGCTACAATTTGAAAAAGAATCTGCCTTTGTCTAGGAGAATTAAAAAAAAAGCAACTGAAAATAATCAAACCTTGACTTGAGAGTGGCCTCAGTCAATGCAACTTCCAATGCTAATGTGAACCTTCTGCCAATACTTAAAATTGGAAAAAGATATTTCAAACTTGCCATATTTCATGGCCAATGATAGATCCAATATGGTGAAGTTGTGTGCTTATGCTTGGATATGGGGTAAAATACTAAGAAGAGGAGAAGATAATTTTTTTAAGGAAAGTCTCAAAAAAAATTGGGCATTTCCACAAATACGTGAAAGGGAATGCAGACAGATAAGCCTAAAGCTTATGACACCAAACACCAATATCCCTGTCAAGCCTTAAGGTCCTGGTGACTTTAGTGATGCCATTTCAAATTTAGCTTTCATGTTCTTGTTCTTTCCAGGGCTTAGTAAAAAGTAAAGAACAAGAATCAAAAATAGTAATGGGTGTTTAAAATGAAAAGCAAAAGCAAAAATCTGTGTGTCTCTTTTTCTAACTCCACTTTTAAGAAACACTGTATCCATGTATATGACACACTTACTTTTAGGAAGACACCACTTTGAGCTTTCAGAGGTGTCAAAGAGATGTTCGTGTCAAATGGCTAAATATGTCCCAAGTTCTAGTCTTCAAAGTCAGTGCAAAGCCTTCTGTTGAAATGTTAAAGTACTGATATTTTGTAAGCATAGGGCACTCTTGTCTTGAAACATGACACACTTTTTCCCTTATTTGTTAGACATTAATGATGTTTAAATTCAGAACAGTAAAGGACATGATCGGATTTATTTTGAGATAGTGATCTATTTTTATGTGGACCATGCCTTCTCTTCAGGTCAGGTGGACTCCTGCCCTAAAAGGCTTTCAACTGCCATTTCTTTTGAAATAGTTTTTTGCTAAGCAACCAGAGTCTTCAAAAGGCCTAATCTTTGTTTATATGTCCTCTAGTAGCTCTCTTCACTAGGCTTAGGGCCTGAACTTTCTGCTGGAGACTGTGTCATCCACCCTGAACTGAAGTCACTAAGACACCACCCAGCTGTCTCTGCAACAGAACTAGAAGAAGTCTGGGAGTCTTTAGCCTGGGTGGGTGGAATAAATAAAAGAAGGTTTTATCTAAAGAGTTTTAGTCCAATACCTGCTGCCAATGATGAAAAACAGAGGATTTTAAATTTAAATTGACTAAAAAATAATTAAGGATTTCAAAATAATACTAATGGGGTGGGGGAGAGAATTGTGACTGGCATTTTCATCAACCGCCACAGATGCTTGAAGAATATAAGAATATTATTTAAAGATTATATTTACAGAACCATAAATAAAATTGAATTTGCATACTGAGATCTTTTTTAAAGAAAAAAAGTATCCTATGAAGTGCTTTTGTTTCTATTAAAATTACAAGTTTTTAATTGGATAAAATAGTCTTTAATTACAGCATTGTGATGTTTAGTAATATTTCTATATTAAGCAATGATGGAAGCATATTGGTACCCACCACAATTATAAAAACTATTTAGTGGCTAAGATAAGGATTATATCTTTTTTTTTAAAGGGGTGTGTCTATTTAAAATAAGACCCACCAGAAGACTAAAAGGAGGCAGCGTTTATGGTGGTAATGACCCAGGAGTCAGATTCAGTAGAACTAAGTCCAGCTTTGCCAACTACTGCTGTGCCACTCTAGGCAAGTTATTTATGCTTCAATCCTCAGTGTTCCTATCTATAAAATATAGGAAAATATACTAATTCCTATTTCATGGAGGTATATTAATTTTTTGAAGTATAAAGCATTTTGAATAGTGTCAATTGCACTGTGATAGAAAGTCACTCGCCATGATGTCTTCAAAATAATTATTGAAGCTCCCACTATCTTCTAATGAATCCAGAACTATTATATTTAAGAAAGGAGGAAAGAAAACTCTATTGAATGTCTTTTTTTTTTTTTTTTTTTTTTTTGG
>NW_007259684.1:388645-450759 GCF_000164805.1 Carlito syrichta | reverse complement strand
ATTTTTTGATTTATTGTAGAGATGAGGTCTCACTGCCCAGGCGGGTCTCGAGCCCGCAGGATCAGGCAATCCACTCACCTCAGCCTCTCAAAGGCGACGTCGTCTTCTTAATTAGTATTTTCTGAAGTGCTTTTGTTTATAACTTTCTATTTCCTCCATTACCTCTTCACTACTCTGTTTACCAAAATCTCATCCAAGCTTCAAGGACCCATCAAATCTTTACCTTGCTCTTGAGAAACCCAGATGAGCTTTTACCTACACATGAATATCTGTGTGGCCTCTATTTTGCTGTCTATCATTTGTTCTACTATATTTATCGCTTTATACTCTCCTTAGTAATCCTTCAGTTTTTTTTTTCTGAAAAAGTATGTTTCTTGAATCTAGAGGCTATGAACTTAGCTCAGTGCTACTTATGCACACATGCAGAGCACAGTATTCACACACATACATGCATACATATGGGATATATAAATGTATGTGCAGTATGTATAAAGTATATATGTAATGATATACATATATGTCTACTTACATAGTACTTATACATGTTTTAACATAAGGATTTAAAACTTAAATTTTTTATTTTAAAAATATTACCCCAAAATTATATCTACTGATGTTGCCCTAAAAGCACACAGAGAGCTGAAATGTTAAACCAAACTGTATATGATTTTCTTAAACAGATCAATTATTTCTAAATCTTAGCAATAGCTCCCTTTAGCATAATAAAACATCAAAAACAAAGAATCATCTTATTTGTGAGTGTGCCTTTTTCTCCGTACCAGTTGCATAACAACGAATGCTGTTGAATAAATGACTGAATATTTTTGCTAATAATATAATTAGACTATCAAAAATACAAAGTTTAAATTTTACTACCCACAGGTAACTACTGGCACGAATTCCAAAAGAAACGCCTCAGAAAGAAGGAGACAGATTCGCTCATGCATACAGGACCAGTGAAGTAATAACAACTGACTTTAGCTAACATAAACAGAAAAAGAATGTAATTGAAAGCTAGCAGATCGCTCACAAAAATATTGGAATTATTGAATACTGGAACCTTGAAATATAGGCAGAAAATCAAGATCAGTGGGAGGCAGAAACCACAGCTAGGGTCCAACTGTAGAAAGGATTTGGATAAGTCCCTGCTACCAGAGCCATCACCACAGCTGCAGGGGACCCCTGCAGTATAACTGGACTCTGTGTATAACCCTTATTACCAGACTAGTGTAAATCAAGTTTAAATTCTTTAAGGATATTTATCACTCAGGTAAGTTTCATGGTTATCTGTAGAATCATTTCAAAAATCATTAATAGAAGCATCTTCTTGGTAAAGTTAGATTTGAATGCCTTCCTTTTCAAGTTTTAAGGGTTTATTTAAAAAGAAGTTCCCTTCATTGGCTTCCATGGATACATATGTTGACGAATTACCTCAAATTAAGATATAAATTGAGATTAAGAAGCACTGACAGAATGATACATATCCTCTGCAATTCTTTCTTCTTCTTTTCTAAAACACATATATACCCATATTTTCACACTTGAACTTTAAAGAACAATGACAAAAATATCCACTATAAAATAATAAGACTGACAAATCATTAAGTAAAATTAAAAGCATATTTATTTCATCTACAAAGAGATTGAGCTTCAAATTTAATCAGATTATCCATATAACTCAGTGCCTAGGCATTCTGGACTAGATGTCCATTTCTCATTTGTTTTTGTAATGCTTTCTCAATGTTTTGTAAAATATTGGTTGGCGAAATTATAAGAGTAACTACCATTAACACATCTGATATAAAATTGTTTAAAAAGAGAATAAATAAATGAAAAATAAAATAAAAATGAGAGTAGCTAGAGTTGTTATAGCTGTACCTTTTCTTAAAGCTCTATTTGTGACCTGACTCCACCATTCCCTTTTCCAGTATCTGTGAAAATTGACAAAATAGAAACAGAGTCATTTGTGAAAAAAAAACAACTGGATAAAAAAATGTGGTACATATACATGATGGACTATTACTCAGCCATAAAGAAGGACAAAATTAGGAACATTGCAGCAACTTGGGTGGATGTAGAGTCTGTAATAATGAGTGATCTACCACAGAAACAAAGAACTGAGTATCACATGTTCTCACTCATAAGTGGACCTTGAATAATTATCATAATACTATAAGAAAAAGATTGGCAGTAGTGGGAAACTGCCAGTGGAGGGGGGGCACACCTCATCAACAACGGTACCTGTATAATGAACATCTATATACCTAACCCTGAATTGTACTCTACATCTTTAAAATTAAATTTTTTAATATAAAATCCCTAACAAATAGAGCTTGGAAGGCCATACAAGGAGGGGTTCCCATGCATAAATGCTTGATATCAAGAAATATCACGTAAGACCTTGCAAAAAGCACAACCTGCACAAAAGTCATTGCAACATTACACAAAATAATACTTCAGCAAGGGCATCTGCCCAGCACCTGTTCATTTAACCTCAAATTAGTGCCACCCATGTTATTGATCCTTTAGTTTCAAATAATTATCTTAAAACAATAATAAAATCCTTCTCATTTTTCTTTATAAAAAATAACTTTTTCCTTATCTTTCTGAATATGCACATAGTTTACTATGGCATGCATATTCTTACTCCAATCCTTATTCTTTAATAAATATTATCTTCTTTAGAAGAGCTTCTCAATGTCCTTTTTTTAGGTTGATATAAATGATGCTTCAGCAGTAGGAACAAATGAGCTCACCTAGGATGAATTGGCAGTCCCTGGAATTCATTGTGGTATTCACTGACTCTTTTGCCCTCTACAACTATTAATCACTTTCCCCTCCCCCCACACCCGGTGAATGTCCTCTGAGAGTCTCAGAACCCCTTCTCTTGGTAAATTTCTTTTTACTTTATTTGGGATCTGATTTGGTTATAAACCCACCTTATGTACAAGACCTTGGATCTCTTTTGGGACTATAAAAGTTTTGTATGCTTGTTTATTGACAAGCTCTTTCTGATACAAAGACTAGTGTCTTTTTGCTTGAAGTATTCTGGCTTTTACAGAATTTATGTTTTGTCTCTGAGACAGCTTATCTGGTGAGTTCACTTTTGGTTCTTTCTATTCCTCTAGTTCAAAATTTTGTTTAGTCTGCATGCCTGGCTCAACATTTTTGTAAACACTCTTATTTTGGCTTGGTTAAAGGCATATGTAAGTAATTTAGCTCTTTTACTTTTTTTTTTTTTCCTTGCTTGTTTCTGAACATCTTGCAAGAGCAAAATAACCATGCTAAATGGTGGGTGTGAGATGGCCAATGTAAAACACTTAGGACATCCATCACCATCTAAGATAACAGTCCAAACTCCTATTCCCTGACAGGATCTATAGGTCTTTCTTTGCTTTCAAAAAATTAATAAGAAATGGAATAGAATCCTCAAATATTAAGATATGCCAAGCATCCTGGGACTTCAGTCAGCTACATGGCTTTTTTTCTTGTGCATATTTTTGAGTCAATGGCCATCATGGTAATCACTCAAACTCTCCAAGTCTGGTTTATTAGAACTAAATTTAAAACTGCAACCAACTATCAAGTTAGCAAGTAGACCCTTCAATTTCTCTATTTCTCAATTTTTTATTTTTTTGTGTGCCAACTTTAAATCTGTTTACTTGGAAGACTTTCAAATTAATGGTTTTACAATTTACAACAGTTCTGTGGCAACCAATAACCTAGACCTAATAGTCATCAGTTTTAATGTAAATTTAGGTTTGCCTGGCTAACAACTGCTTAGGGTGATGGAATAGTTTATTGAAGAATTGGTAATCTAAGAGGAAGGAATGGGTTAATACTTATAAAAGTTGGGTTCTCTGATCAAATAGGCCAAAATCTTGAGCTCAGATCAATAATATGTTATTTTTGTCTGCATAACATTGCTTTATCTACGATGCATGACCAGAAAAAGTGAGAAAAACTGCAAATAACTTTTATCTTTGAAAATGTTTTCCTGCCTGCATTAACTGACTCCTTTGCCCTCTACAACTATTAGTCAAATAAACCAGACCATCTAACAAAAGAAAAATTTGTTACTAAAATTCAAGAAAACCTGGAGATTTTGTTTTTCTAATACAATTCAGCCAGTTGTAGCTAAAATGTTAGCATTTAAAAATGTATCTCTAAACTTATTTTAAAGTGTAAAAAGGACTGCGAAAAGTTTTGTTTTTGTTTTTGCAAAATTGCCTTATCTAAACTTTTGGTCCACAGCCTTCGTAAGACTACCTATCAGGGGATTCTGGTTTAAGATGGGCAACATGAGATAGCTAGAATGAGTTTCTCCTACAGAATAAACCAAGATAGAGTTTCCTCAGCACCAAGAGGAACAAATCCAGCAGCATACCGCATGAGGCTCCAAAGGAGTGATAATAACCACTTAAAGTAAAGAAGAAAAAAAAACCCACCATCCTGGGCTGGAGCTGGCCCAACTCTTCCCTGTACAACCACAGTCCACCACAGCCTCCGGTCGCAGTAGGGAAGGTGAATAATGGGAATTTGGGAGTTCTGTGCTCCTGCCATGATCTTGCAAGGGCTCCCTAGACTTTGTGGGACCCCAGCTGCTCATGAAAGACTGCCTTTCCCACAGCTGTGCTTTGCCATGGAGTGGTGCAAGAAAAAAATTCCTGAGCAGCCTAGCTGCTATTTTGCAGGAACTCAGCCCTTACAGGGTAGAGTAACTGCTTTCCAGACAGCTTGGGAGAAAATAGGCCCAAGGGCAAACTCCACAGCTGTAGATGGTTCCTGACTGGGTGGGTTGCCTGAGAACACCTGAGGTTCTGAGGCCAGCTGCACTTTGACATTTAGATCACGGATTGCCTGGGCCAAGGCAGGAACTGGGTGGGTTCACAGACTTTATGAAACACCAACACAATAGAGAGGCTAAATAAAGCAATTAGACAACAACCAGTACAATGAATAGGGTAGTACTTTACATAACATTATTAATTCTGAATGTAAATAGTCTCAACGTCCCACTAAAAACATATAGACTGGCAGAATAAAAAAGACAAAGATAGCGACTATATAATGATAAAGGAATCAATTCAATGAGAAGACAACAATTTTAAAAATATATATGTGGAACACCAGAGACCCCAGCTTTATAAAAAAAAATTCTACTAGACCTAAAAAAAAAAATAGGTACAAAGAAATACAGTAATAGTGGAAGACTCTAACATACCACTGACAGCAATAGGTCAAGGAGAAAAGTCAACACAGAAACATTGGAGTTAAATAAGAGTCTATAGGAAATGGAAATAGCAGACATCTACAAAATATTCCGTCCTCAAATTACAGAATACACATTTTTTTTCATCAGCACATGAAACATTCTCCAAGATAGATCACGTGATAGATCACAAATCAAGTCCCAATAAATTTAAAAAATTGAAATTGTATCAAGCACCATCTTAGACCACAGTGGAATAAAACTAGAAATTAACTCCAAAGAGAACTCTCAAAACCAAACAAAGATATGGAAGTTAAACAATCTGCTCCTTAAGGATTCTTGGATCAGCAATACAATCAATATGAAATTTAAAAATTCCTTAAAATGAATGACAACAATGAAGCAAGTTATCAGAACCTCTGGGACACAGCCAAATCTGTGCTCAGAAGAAAATTTATAGTGCTTAAGGCCCACACTATTAAGACTGAAAGATCACATATCAACAACCTAACATTAAACTTCAAGAAACTAGAAGTGCATGCAGACACGTGCACGCACGCGCGCACACACACACAAACCCAAAGCTAGCAGAAGAAAAGAAATAGCAAAAAGCAGAGTAGAACTAAATTAAATTGAAATTAAAAAGAAAAGCAATATAAACTATCAATGAAATAAAAAGTTGATTATTTGAAAAGATAAACAAATTTGACAGACCACTGACTAGATTAATTAAAAAACAAAGAGAGAAGACTCAAATTAACTCAATCAGAAATGAAAAAGGAGACATTACAACTGATTGGACAGAAATTCAAAAGATCATTCAAGACTTTTATGAACACCTCTATGCAAACAAACTAGACAATGTAGAGGAAATGGATAAATTTTTGGAAATACACAACCCCACAACCTTGAATCAGGAAGAAATGAAAACCCTGAACAGACCAATAACGAGTAGTGAGATTGAAACAGTAATTAGGCCATTACCAGATCTTGACCACCATTGCTTGCTAGGTTCTGGTGTGGCTATGTGCTTTTTGAGTTATCACTGTTGCCATGTTTCCTGACTTTGGTCCACTTCCCTGTCTTGGGGAGGTGAATCTCCTCTTTTTCTCTAATTTACTTTTAAAATAAACTATATTTTCTAATCTAACTTCTGTGCAATTCTTTGCATCTTTCATGTGTCCTTGGATCACACACCAGACATCCCACACCCTAAGCAGGGCTTACCTAACATTCTGGAGGCCTCACTGGGAGAGTGTGACCCTAACAAGTAGACCATTTGTCTCCTGCCAGCATCTTCACTGCTTCAGGTAAAATTTTCCTGTCAGAAGGCCAATACCATCCCACTCCTCTCATCAGAAGTCAAGAGATGTCAATCTTCCATCTCTCTGGAGTAGAGGCTACCTGGGCTTCACTCTCTAGCATATCAATCATTGAAAAGTCCAAGCAGCAGCTTACTTCACCCCTTCAGTAAATCTCCATCAGATGCAAGACAAGGACAGAGCCACAGAAATATTAATAGGCCACCTTTCTGCTAAGGAGTTTGTAGATCACAAATGTCTGATAAGTCTCTTGCAGGAAAACTCCCTCCCCTTGTCTCCTCCCATCCAGCCCACCACCATGTCAGCAATCAAGTGATTAACCCACCCATGTGCCTGCTGTCCATCACCTAAAGTCAGTACCTGCACTTGCCTGTTCCTTCTTGATGATGTGGAGCAGACCACCACCCCAATCACCTTAATGACCTTTCTATCAAGGTTAAAAGGACTCAACCACGAGCAGCCATTTTGCCACTGCCTTGCTAGACTGTGGTGTGACCATGTGATCTTTGAGCTATGGCCATCGCCATGCTTCCTGGCTTTGGCTGTCTTCCCTGCCTTGAGGAGACAAATCTCCTCTTTCTCTCTCTCTCTAATTCACTTTTTAAATAAACTGTATTTTCCAACCTTAAAAAACAAAACAATTAGAACTTTCCCACCTATCCTCCAAAAAAAAATGACCAGGACCTGATTGACTCAAAGCTGAATACTATCAGACCTTCAAGAAGGAATTGGTACCAGTTTTAATGAAATTATTCCACAAGATTAAAGAGGAGGTAATCCTCCCTAACTCATTCCATGAGACCGATATCACTCTGATACCAAAGCCATGAAAAGACACAATGAAAAAGAAAGCTACAGACCAATATCTCTTATCTACATAGGCACAAAAACCTTCAACAAATTATAACAAATCAAATTTCACAGTACATTAAAAAAAAAATACACCACAGCCAAGTGGGTCTTATTCCAGGGATGCAAAGGTGGTATAACATATGTGAGTCAATAAAGATAATCATGCTCCTCTACATAAACAGAATTTTAAAAAATCAAGTAATCATTTCAATAGATGCAGGGAAAGCATTTGATAAATCCAGCAACCCTTCATGATAAAAACCTTCAGCAAAATAGGCATTGAGGGAACATTCCTCAAAATAATAAAAGCTCTATGAGACAAACCCACAACCATCATCATCCTGAATGAAGAAAAATTGAACACATTCCCCCCTCAGAATTGGAACAAGGCAAGAATGTCCACTTTCATCATTATAATTCAACATAGTACTGGAAGTCCTAAACCAGACTAACCAGGTAAGAAAAAAGAAATAAAGGTATCCAAATTGTAAAAGAAGAAATTAAACAATCTCTGTATGCTAACAATGTGATCTTATACCTAGAGAACACTAAGGACTCCTCCAAAAGACTCCTAGATTTGATAAATAAATTAAGTAAGGTTTCAGAATATAAAATCAACACACACAAATTAGTAGCTATACACCAATAATAACCAAGTTGAGAATCAAATCAAGAAGTCAATCCCATTTACAATAGCAGTTAAAAGGCTAAAATACCTAGATATATATAGAAGGTGCCCAAAAAAAGTTTGCACATATTAAGAAAGAAAAAAATGGTATTAAAATTGTAATACTTAATATATATCAATAACAAAAGAAGAATGCAAGACACATTTGACTTCTGCAATTATAAGAGGTGCTCAAAGTGGCTACCATCAGCATTCAGAGACTTCTGGTTATAGAAAACTACTGCTTGAGCAGCATTGACCAAACTTTCCACTTGTGTCACTGCTCATGCCATTTCAGTTTCTTTCTGAAGTACCACCAGTGTAGCCAGTTTTCTATAGTACACCCCATCCTTTAAGGTCCCCCATAGGTAGAAATCTAGAGGTGTTAAGTCAGAAGAACATGCGGGAAACTCAAACACACTGTTCCATTCAATTTAAACTATGCTTCATCAGACCAAGCCATTTTCCCCACAAACTCCTCATCCCCTCAGGCCATGTTTTAGAACCACTTCCAAACCACTGCACCCTTCAGTCAGGGTCCTCTTCATTCAGCTCATGTAACAATCTCAGGCTGAAAACTTTTCATTTTCTATTTTAAGAATGCATTGTATGCTTAATCTGCTAACCCCTGTCCCACATGCAGATTGTTTGGTAGACATCTTTGGAGAGTGTGTTAACTGTTCCAACTCCATAGCAGAAGAAGTAGGATTTGTTGCTGTGCAAAGCCTCCTGGATCTTCCTTTATGCACAGCACACACAGCACCATGCATCTCAAACTTATCATGAATGCATGCAATTGTTAGCCATGGAGATTCTGTTGCACACTCATGCCTCCATTGTCATGTACTTCCACAACATACTCAATTTCAAATACCACTTCAAAATGGTCTTGTGCTCCTCAAATGACAACTGTGCTTCCACCATTTTATTTGATTGTCCTGCCTGTCACATGGTGATGCTAGCATTTATTTGATTAATACCATCTTTTGAGTGAACATCATACTACACATTGCTACTGTAATTCAATTCAACTTCAAAAAGTAATGCATAGATAACATCTCTTAAAAATGGTTATACCTTTTTTTTTTTTTCTGGCATCCTCTAGTATCTACCCAAGGAGGTGAAAGTTCTTTATAAGAAGAACTACAAAACACAGATAAAAGATAAAAGAAATTCTACAGGACACAAACAAATAGAGAAATATCCCATGCTCAAAATTGGAAAAATTAACATTATTAAGATGAGCATATTACTCAAAATATCTACAGATTAAATGCAATCTCTATCAAACTACCAACATCATTTTTCACAGAATTAGAAAAAAAATACTAAAATTCATATGAAACAAAACAAGAGCCAGAATAGTCAAAGCAATCCTAAGCAAAAAGAACAAAGCAGAAGGTGTTATATTACCTGACTTCAAATTATGCTACAAGGCTGTAGTAACCAAAATACCATGGTACTGGTACAAGAGCAGACACATGGACCAATGGAACAGAGCAGAGAATCTAGAAATAACTCAAATACCTACAACCAACTGATCTTTGACAAAGCAGACAAAAACATACATTGAGGAAAGAACATCCTGTTCAACAAATGTTGCTCTGAAAATTGGATAGCTACATTCAGGAAAATGAAAGTTGATTTCTCTCTCTCCCCGTATGTAAAAATTAACTCAAGATGGATTAAAGACTTAAGCCACAGACATAAAATCATAAAAATTCTAGAAGAAAACCTAGGAAAAACCTCTTATGGACATCAGCTTAGGCAAAGAATTTATGACTAGAACCTCAAAAGCAAATGCAACTAAAATAAAAATAAATAAGTGGGACAATTAAAATAAAAAGCTTCTGCACAGCAAAAGAAATAATCAACAGAGCAAACTGGCAACCTACAAACTATTCACAAACTATACATCTGACAAAAAAACTTATATCCATAATCTACAAAGAACTCAAGTAAATCAGCAAGAAAAATGCAAATAACCCTATTAAAAAGTGAGCAAACAACATGAATAGACATTCTCCAAAATAAGATATACAAATGACCAACAAATATATTTTAAAAATGCTCAAAATCACTAATAGTCAGGGAACTGCAAATTAAAACCATTGTGAGATACCATCTTACACACTCAGAATGGTCATTATTAAAAAAAAAAAATAGATGCTGGCATGGATGCAGAGTAAAGGAAACATTCATACATTGTTGGTGTTAGTGTAAATTAGTACAACCTCTATGGAAGGCAGTATGGAGATTAGTCAAATAATTAAAAGTGGATCTACCATTTGATCCAGCAATCCCACTACTAGGTATCTACCCTAAGGAAGAGAGAAAGTTATCTTTAAAAAAAAAAAAAAAACACCTGCACCCACATGTTCATTGCAGCATAATTCACAATTGCAAAGAAAACAAGAATGAGTATTATGGGACAGAGTAGAATTTTTGAAGTTAAAGATTTATAATGAAAGGCTTGTATGTTCAGAGAAGGAGTCACCAAGCAGAGCAGTAAACTAAAAAGCCAAATCTGATCTGCCACTAATATGGGATTGCAAGCCTCAGAGGGTTCACAAACGAGAGTCTGGTTTTAAACTTGCAGTCACGCTTAATCAGAAGTGGCAAACAGGAATAGGAGATGATCAGAAAGCAGAGGGCAGCGAGGCCAAGCAGGAAACTGCCAAGCAAATTGTGCCTGTCCTTCATTACATAGGACCTTGAAAAAAATTTTAGACAGAATGATTACTACTTCATTTCTACTTTTTAATTTTGCATGATGCTTCCAACAGAGGATCACCAATGATTCTTTTGTCAAACATCAAGCTGGAACCAGCAAACTTATGAGATACAAAGTGTTGCTATCATTTTTGTATTACAATGTGGGGAAACAATTAACATTTCTGTGACCTCAAATATTTAACCTTTTTCCAATGAGAACATTAAAAGTGTACTCTTTTAGTGAGACTGAAATGTATAAAATTCTGTTATTAGCTATATTCACCATACTGTGCAATTAATCAAACTTATTTCTTCTGTTTGAGTCTTTGTACCCTTTGACTATTATTTTATCTTTCCCCATATCTCCCAGCCTTTAGTAATCACTATTCTACTCTCTGCTTCTATGAGATCAATTGCTTTAGATTCCATATGTATGTAAAAACATGTGGTATTTGCTTTTCTGTGTTTGACCTTTGACTTTTGCTTTTCTTTATTGACTATTCCACTTAGCATAAACTTGTCCAATTCCATTTATGTTGTCTCAAATGACAGAATTTCTTTCTTTTTTTAAAAAAAAAATTGGCGAAAAGAGTATTACACTGTGTATATAAAACCATGTTTTCTTTATCCAGTCATCTCTTCATGGACATTTAGTTTGATATCATTAGCCTGGCCTATTGTGATTGGCGCTGTAATAAACATGGTAGTGCAGAGATCTCCTTCAAATATGAATTTCAGAACTTTGGGGTAAATACCCAGAAGTGGATATGATAATTTTAATAGTTTTCTGAGGAACCTCCATTCTATTTTCCATAATGGTTGTATAAATGTACTTCTCTAACAACAGTATGCAATGGTGGCTTTTTCACTACATTCTTGCCAACACTTGCTATCTTTTGTCTTTTTAATCACAGTCATTCTAGCCAGCATAAAGTAATATCTCATTGTGCTTTTAATTTGTATCCCTTATGATTAGAGATTTTTTTTTTTCAGATGTTGAACACTTTTTCAAGCATCTGTTATTCAGTTGTCTTCTTCTGAGAAATGTTTATTCAGGTTCCTTGCCAATTTCTTAATTAAATTATGTGCTTTCTTTCTAATTGTTCTTGGAGTTTCTATATATTTTGCATACTAATATCAGATGTCTGACTTGCAAATGTTTTCTATCAATGTGTAGGTTGCCTCTTCATTTTGTTAATTGTTTTCTTTGATGTGCAGAAGGTTTTTACTTTGATATAATCCCATTTGTCTTTCTCTGCTCTTGTTGCCTGTGCTTTTGGGGTCAAATTTTTAAAATTGTTGTCCAGACCAATGGCACGTAGTTTCCCCCTATATTTTCTCCTAGTAGTTATTCAGTTTCAGGTCTTCTTTTCAAGTCTGTAATCCATTTTGAGTTAATTTTTGTATATGGCTCAAAATAAGTATCTATTTTTATTATTTTGCATATGAATATCCAGTTTTTAGCACCATTTATTGAAGAGATTATACTTTATCCATTACTATTCTTGAAACTTTTGTAGACGATCAATTGACCATAGATGCATAGGATATTTTCTGGGCTATCTATTCTGTTCCATTGATTGTTGTGTCTATGTTTATGACAATACCATGCTGTTTAATATCTATTTTTTTGTACTATAGTTTGAAATCAAGGACTGTGATGCATCTAGCTTAGTTCTTTTTGCTCATGATTGCCTTGACTATTTTGGATTTTTGTTGCTTCATATGACTTTTAGATTTATTTTTTCTACATTCCAAAAATACTATTTGAATTTAGTAGAGATATCATTGAATCTATAAATCACTTTATATTAATTTTTTCAATCCATAAACTCAAGATATTTTTCCATTTATTTGTGTCTTCTTCATTTTTTAATTAATATATTATACTTTTCAGTGTACAGGTCTTTCACTTCCCTGGTTAAATTTGTCAATTTCACTCATTATTTATTTTAGTATGTTTTCCGGATCATTTGCCCCTTCTTTCTTTCTTTTCTTTCTTTCTTCCTTCCTTCCTTCCTTCCTTTCTTTTTGGCAGCCATTATAAATTGAATTGTTGGCTGGACTCGGTGGCTCAGCCTGTAATCCCCTGCCTTTGGGAGGCTGAGGTGAGTGGATTGCCTGAGCCCGTGGGTTCGAGACCTGCCTGGGCAGCAAGACCTCATCTCTACAATAAATCAAAAAATCACCCGGGTGTGGTAGCACGTGCCTGTAATTCCGGTTACTCAGAAGGCTGAGGCGAAAGGATCGCCGGAGCCCAGCAGGTGGAGGCTGCGGTGGCCGAGAGCGGCCACTGCACTCCAGTCTGGGCGACAGAGTGAGACTCCAACTCAAAAAAAAATAAAAAATAAAAAATAATAATAATAAATTGAATTGTTCTCTTAACTTTTTTCCTTTTAACAAGTTTATTGTTATGGTAGAGAAACACTGCTAATTTTGGCTTGTTGATTTTGTATCCTAAAACTTTACTGAATTTTGTTGTAAGTTTGAACTGTTTTTTGGTGGAATGTTTAGGGCTTTCTATGTATAAGATTGGGCCATCTTCAAACAGGAGCAATTTAATTTCTTTCTTTCCTATTTGAACTCCTCTTATTTCTTTGTCTTTTTTAATTTCTCTGACTGGATTGTTCAGGGCATCATTATATTGTTTCAGATCTTAGAGAGACAGCATTCAACTTTTTCCTATTGAATATGATGCAAGGTGTGGGTTTGTCATATATGGTCTTCATTATATTCAAGTACACAACTTTTATACCTAATTTGTAGAGAGTATTTTTTTAAATTATGAAACAACATTGAATTTTGTCAGACATTTTTTTTCTGCATCAACTGAGAAAATTATTTGATTTTTTTGTCCTTAATTCTATTAATGTGATTTTTCATATTTATTGTTTTATATATGGTGAATCATTATTGCATCCCAGAGATAAAGTCCACTTGCTCTTAGTGAATAATCCTTTTAATTTGTTGTTAAATTCAGCTTGATGGTATTTTCTGAGAAATTTGCATTTGTGTTCATCAAGAATATTGACCAGCTATTTTTCTTTTTTTCTGAAGTTCTTCTTTGGCTTTGGCATGGGGTAATGCTGACTTCATTGAAAGAGTTTAGAAGTATTCTCTTTTTTTTCATTTTTTGGAGTAGTTTATGGAGAAGTGGTATTAGCTTTTCTTGAAAAGCTTCATAGGATTCAGCAGTAAAACTCTCCGGGTCTGAATATCTCTTTGTTGGGAGATTTTTTTCAAATTACTGGTCCAATCTTCTCTCACATCATTGATCTGTTCAGATTTTTTGTTTTCCATGGTTCAATTTTGGTAGATTGTGTGTCTATGAACTTATCTGTTGTTTCTGGATTATTCATGGCATTTTTGCTTAGAATATTTCATGACGGTTTATTACCATTTGCATTTCTGTGGTATCTGTTTGTAGTGTCTCCTATTTCATGTCTCATTTATTTATTTGAACTTTTTCTTTTGGTTAATCAAGCTAAAGTTTTGTAGGTTTTGTTTACCTTTTTAATAAATCAGCTCAGACTATTTTTTTTAAAATTTTTCTAGACTTTTAGAAGTCTTTTAGACTTTTAAAGGTTCTTTTAGACTTTTTCTGCTCTGATGTTTATTTCTTTTCTTCTGCTAACATTGGGATTAGCTTATTCTACTATTTCCTTTAGCCATAATAAGTTGTTTATTTGTGATCGTTCTTTCTTTTTTGATATTGGCATTTATCACTATAAACTTTTGATATAGACATTTATTGTCATAAACCTAGCATGTTCTGTATGGCAAGATTCTGGTGATGAATTTTCTTAGTTTTTGAGACTGGGAATTTTATTTTTAATGTATTCATTTTTGAAGGACAACTTCACTGGGTAATATATCTGGATGCTGTTTTTTTTTGTTCAGATTAGGGAAGTGTTCATTCATTCTTTTTTTTTTAAATGTGTTTTCTGGACCATTTTCCTCTTCTTCTGCTTCTTTAATTCCTTTTATGTGTAGTTTAGGTCTCTTGGTGATCTACCATAATTTGTGTAGCATTCATGCTTAGGCTTTCTTCATCCTTTTCCTTTTTCTTTTTTTTTTTCCAGCTCATTAATGCTTTCTTCAGTTTGACCATGTTGGTTGTTAAAATTTTTTTTTTGAATTTTTAAAATTATTAATGTATTATTATTGTATATTATTGTATTATTATTGCATATTATTGCATTATGGCATTATGTGTCTCTAGGCTTTCTATATTTTTATTGTTTTTATATTTTTATTAAACTTCTTGTTTTTGGGTATGCATTATTTTCCAGATTCCATTTCATTTTTTTTAATCTGTATATTCTTAAAGCTCCTGAACTTTTTAAAGGGAATTATTATAAGTTCTTTTTCTGTTAGGGTATAGATCTTCTTTCTGTAGAAAGAAGTTGTTTTTTTTTTTTAAGTATATAGATCTTTACTATTTATTCCATTCTATGATTTTGGATGGACTAACTGGTATTGACCCTAGATAGTCAGAGCTTACTTTTAGTTTCTTTAGATGGCTGGACTACTACCATTGCTGTAAATTTATGTGAAGCAGCTGACTAGGCTCTACTATTCAGCAAGAAAACTGACTAAACTTTCCTGTCAGGCTAAACTGCTGGCTAGTCATCACAATCACCTCTGCTCTAGCTGGGACACGGTGTATTTCCTGGTCAGAAGTTATCCCTATTTGAGTTCATAAGCCAGAATGTGTTGCAGGAGGTGTTCCAAGGTTAAATTATCTGGATGAGTAGAGGAACTTCTACGTTCAGTAAAAATGCATGATTGAGGTCTGTCTCCCTCCATGGGGTCTGGGGATCTGGAGATAGGCATTGAGTCTGTGCAGAATACTGAGCAAAACCTTGGCTTTGGCAGAACTAGTGCCTGCTTGTTGTTAAAATTCACTTATCATTTGCTGTGAGATGGAAACTGGGAAGCCTGTGCTGGTGGATTAGAAAGAGTAGTCTCCCAGAAGTTTTTAACATAGGCAGAATTATTCCTGGGCTGCAGCCAAGAGTGACTAGATATGAGACATTCTCTTTAGGATTCCCTGTAGGTTTTAAATTGGCAAGCCTACCCCAGTGGCCCAGATGGGAAAGTCTCCCAGCAGATCTCGGTGCCTTTGGGAGAGTTATCTGACGACAGTGAAAGGAGTTGAGGCAGAGATTTGGCCCCTTCAGGATCTGCTGTGGCTTCGAAACTGGCAAGCTTGTCATGGGGGCTCAAATAAGTGTGTTTCCCAGCAGTTTTTCATGTGAGTGAGATAACACCAGATTGCAGCAAAGAGATCTAGGGCCAAGACAGTGTCCCTTCAAAATGTGCTGTGAATCAGAGCTGGCAAGCTTGTTACAGTGACTCAGGTGAGTCAGTCTCCCTCTGGGTCATTATATAAGCTAAAACCACAACAAAGGAGGGCTGGAATCAAGTTAGAAGATAGGCAACTTTCTTTTTTTAAAAATTTTTAATTTTGTATATGTAGGGTCCAATTCAGGGTTAGGTATACAAATGTTCATTAAGCAGGTACCCTTGTTGATGAGGTGTGCCCCTTTCTCCCCTGGCAGTTTCCTTCAACTGCCAATTCCACCCCCCATCAGTTTCCCACTACTGCTAATCCCTTTCTGATAGTATTATGATAATTGTGCAAGGTCTGCTTATGAGTGAGAACATATGATACTCAATTCTTTGTTTCTGTGATAGATCACTGAGAATGATAAACTTTAAATCCATCTAAGTTGCTTCAAAGTTCATACGTTTGTCCTTCTTTTTTTTTTTCTTTTTTTCTTTTTTTTTGAGTTGGAGTCTCACTCTGTCGCTCAGACTGGAGTGCAGTGGCTGCTCCTGGCCACTGCAGCCTCGACCTGCTGGGCTTCGGCGATCCTTCCACCTCGGCCTTCCAAGTAGCCTGGATTACAGGCATGCGCTACTACGCCTGGCTGATTTTTTGATTTATTGTAGAGATGAGTTCTGGCTGCCAAGGCGGGTCTCGAACCCGCGGGCTCAAGTAATCCACTCACCTCAGCCTCCCAAAGGCGCGGGATTACAGGCTGAGCCACCGAGCCCAACTTTTTGCCCACTTTTTAATGGGGTTGTTTGTTTGCTTGTTTTCTTTTGGCACGTTTGAGTTCCTTGTAGATCCTAGATGTTAGACCTTTGTCAGATATACAGTTTGGCAAATATTTTTTTCTCATTATGTAGGCTGTCCCTCTCTCTTGATGGTTTCTTTTGCTTTGCAGAAGCTTGTCAGTTTGATGAGGTCCCACTTGTCTATCTTATCTCTTATGGCACGGGCACTTGGGGTTTTGATCAGGAATCGGTTACCAGTTACCATAAGGGTGTCTCCTGCATTTTCTAAGATTCTTATAGTTTGATGTTTTACGCTTAGTTCTTTGATCCATTTAAAATTAATGTTTGTGTATGGTGATAGGTAGGGGTCCTTTTTCAATAGAGGGTAGGTAACTCTCAGGTTCACTGCTAAGACCAATAATATCAAGCAGATGCCCTTTTCTGTCAAGGTACTAGTGTGAATGATTCCCCTTGGCAGATGATTTTAGTTGCAGGTCCAAGGCCAAATGAGGTTGTAGCCAAGGATTTTGGAGAAACAAGGCTGTTTCTGATGAATATGAAAGCACCATGGGCAGTTCTGCCACCTGGTTGTGAGCCTGCATGCTCAAAACAACTCTCTTAGGTCTTGGGCTCCACCAGGGTTTTGTAATCTCCTACCTGAATCCTAAGTCTTACATAAAGAGACTTGTCTGTGAATGACTGCAGAATTCTTGTTGTTGTGGAGAAATGCAAATGGGTGACCTCCTATTCTGTCATCTTGCTGATACATTTAGCCATGCCATCAAATAATGCCCTCAAAATGAAAAAATAAAACAAAGCAAACAAAAACCCAAGAAAAAGCACATTTGAGCAGATAAGAAGATGAAACATTTTAATTGTCCCTTGATGGGTGAAAAAAAATAGACAGAAGGTAGAATTCAGGCAGAGTAATAATTAACATAAGCAAAGAATGATGAAAATGTATAATGTGTTTAGGGAATGGCTTGTGGCTTGCTGGAGACAAAGTAAGGAGTAAATAAAATATTTAGAAACATAACAGCAAAATAGATGCAACTACATTGAGGATGACCTTAAACTTCATGTCAGGGAGTTTAGACTTAATGCTATGGACAATGGGGAGACAATTAATATTTTTAGTTTTGGGAGTGGTGATCAAGTTTGTTTTTCAGATAAATCACCCATGAGGAAGTAAAAGAACTGAATTAGAGGGCCAAGGGACTAGAGCAGAAAGAACCGTTAAGAGATAATTGGAAGATTTCTGGAGATACACAATTCAGAATTAACTAGGGCATGAGCTGTAAAAAATTAGATGAAAAGAGAAATTTGAAATGCATGATGGTGGCCAAATCCGATTGCTTGATGATTAAATATGGAGACTGGGACACAAAATTATGTTAAAAATGATTCTGAGTATTCTTATCTTAGATGAATGTATGGAATGTAAAGCTAATTTAAACTAATATTTAAGGCAGTTTAGGCTTGAAATATCAGAGTGAGAATTACACAATATAACCTGAATTGCTGCAGTGATTTTCAAGGGAGTCTTCCTAGAGTCAATCATTAATGGCTCAGAGAAGTGGTTTTCAGATATGAGATCATCAGAATCACAAGGGGAAGAGCGAGAGAGTGAGGGTTAAGGGAGTAAAGGGACTGAGGTGAGGCAGGAAGAAAGGAGATGGCTTTAAAACACATAACATCAAATTTTATTCCAGATTTATAAAAACGGATTCTTTTTTTTCCCCCATTACATTTATTTCTATTTTTATTTTAAAGATGTGGGGTACAATTCAGGGTTAGGTACATAAGTGGTCATCATATAGGCAATGTTTGGATACCCTTATTGATGTTGTGTCCCCTCCCTCCTTTGGCAGTGCCCAACTACTGCCAATTCCTTTCTTATAGTCTTATGATAAATGCTCAGGGTCCGCTTATGAGTGAGTCTATGTTGTACTCAAATCTTTGTTTCTGTGATAGGTCACTGAGTATTGCAGACTCTAGATTCTTGAGAGACGATGCCTCAAAATATCTATGTTTAAGCTGCCCCCATGATACAGACAGTCAGCTAGGATTGTGAGCTGGAATGTTTATTTGCACAACTTCAGAGGTACCGATCATGTCATAGACTTTAGGAATGTAAAAAGTGCATAATGTACACAACAGTAATCAGTAGCCTTGCTTTATGCAGAACTAAGAGTTTTCTTTATTATGAAAACACCCAAAGGCAGATCACAAATGGAGCAGAATCTAATGAATAAGTAAAAACAAGTCCGGATTTGAAGTAGCAAAACATAAATGTTTCTGAGGATATCCATAGGAAGGTTCATAAGGTACTGAAGTAATAACAATAACAAAGTTTCTGTTGTGCAAATTTGCAACCTTATCTTTATATAATTTCAACATTAGAGTGTAAGATCCATGAGGGCAAGATCTTTGTTTTTGTTTACCTCAGCATATAAAAAGTGCTCAACAAATATTCACAGATGAGTTCAATCATTTTTTAACACACATTATTAAGCTACCTAAATTTTCTAAACTTTGTCTCAAGTGTGATAAATACACAGATAGATAAAATATTGCCCCTGCCTAAAGGGAACCAACAGTTTAAGAGTAGAAGATAGATTTATATGTGAACAAATAAGCTCAATGAAATATTAGTTTGTGAAGTAGAGATGAAGCAAAAAGCCTTGAAAGGTCAATTACAAGTACAGAAACCTAGTTAAAGTTAATTATCTGAAAACACAAAATGACGTTATAGTAAAAATGTGAAGGCACATGATAATAACAATATATAACTAACACCAAGAGTGTATACTGAAAGTTACATCATATTTGTGTAACCCTTTATTATATAATACTTGTTAATGTGCATGTACTCAGTTGTTGATAAAAACTTGTGAGGGATTTGAAGGTGATCTGCCAGAGTACACTGTGTACTTGACTTTGGTACACACTCAAAGAAGCTTTTTTTTGGCATTAAGAGGAGCAGTTCTCTGGGAAACGAGACATTCCATGATTTTGATTTTTCATACCATTATTGTATGTTTTCTTATCAAATAAACTGTATTCTGCCAATGTTTTTGAAATAGTGTTTTACCCCAAGACAAGTTGCCACAATAGAAGAATGTGAATAAGACTAGAAAGGCCTGGAGGATAATGTTTTCCATTCGACTAGCCTGGAAAGACCAAGGTTCTTTTACCATTCCTTTTGCAACTTTTCAGCCTTTCTTAACTTTCTGATGATGATTTTAGATAAGTAGAGTTTCAAAGGTAATTAGAAGTTGAATGCGTAGATGGGGCTGGGAATGAGAAAAAAAAGGGAGGAAGTAACTGACTGCAAAAGTTTTGCAGATTGTGCTGCTTTCCTGGGGTAGAAGAGATTTCAGTATGGTTGGAGCATATTGTGTGATAATTAGGGAAGAAAGCTGCAGTAACAAAAAGTTTAGAAGCATGCATAGGGGTCAGACTTACCTTTGTTCACTGCTATGGCCCTAAAGTCTAGGATAGTGCATATATGTTATAAATGATCACTTTATTAAAAATAAATTGATGAGTCAAGGTATCACAGAAATCAATCTGTAATTTTTCCAGAGAAAATGAGAAAGTACTGAAGAACTTAAGGTAGACGAATAACATAATAAGATGCTCAATTTATGATGATCAACTTAGCAGCACTGTGGTATATTGTGCCATCAAGAGTAAGAAGACTAAGAAGAGTAAGAAGAGTAAGCTGATTTTTGCAATGATCCAAACAAGAGTAGATAATGGTCTCCAAAAAAGGATAAAAGTGAAATTAGATAAGAGTCTACCTAAGTCTATTTCTAAGTTTAGTGCCATGAATGGAGGTAAAGTACAATAGTTGGGAATACATATTGAGGAGATGGGAAATTGGGAAAAGAGCATAAGCATAATTTGTACCTAGTTTTGAAGATGTCCTTGAGACAACCTGTAAGGAGACAACCTGTAAGGAAATGAAGAAAGCACTAAAGATTTGAAACTCAAAAGAGAGACCCTATCTAGAGATAAAATCTTGGGAGTGATAGTATATATTGGGTTCTCATTAATATATGTGTGGCAGATAAAGTATGGGAGTGGATGATATCTCTCAAAAGGAATTTTAAAGGTTAAAAACAGGCTGAGCTTGGTGCCTCATCCTGGAATCCTAGTACTTTGGGAGGCCGAGGTGAGAGGATTGCCTGAGTCCAGGGATTTGAGACCAGCCTGGGCAGCTTAAGACCTCATCTATAATAAATCACAAAAACTAACCAGGCATGGTGGCGTGTATCGGTAGTTCCAGCTACTTGGAAGGCTGAGGCGGAAGGACCACCTAAGCCCAGCTGGTCGAGGCTACCGTAGTGGGTGTCGCCACTGCACTCCAGCCTAGACGACAAGAGTGAGACTCCAACTCAAAAAAAAAAAGTAAAGCACAAAGAAGTAAAATATTATCAATGTTGGATGCAGGGAAGAAAAAAACCTTAAAAAAATACAGAATATCTGAGTATAATAATAAACCCAAAAGGGTAAATTGAGTAATAGTTAAGTAACTAGTTAAGTAATTATTCATGATCTAAATCAACCAAATCCCTAACTCTGAGTACCCAAGGCTGAAGAATAGACAATGTATTGAAAGGAGGACTGTTGAAAAAAAATTAAGCCTATTTGTCACATTTGTGTCATAATTAATATTTTTAGAATGAGCACATTATTGATTAAGTAAGCTTATGCTATATTTTTGTCAACCCTTTTGCTTCTCAAAAATCTCTTTTGTCATTTCCCTAAATTCCTGAGTTAAAAGATGCTTTGAGGTACTTTAAACCAAAAATGCCTAAAATTTCAGGGACCCAAACAACTGACTGAACTTAACAAAATATGTGACTCTCTCAGAACTACCACACACTGTGAGAAATTACAGAATTATTTGAATGACTGTTCTCTCTATATCTGAGAATAATTCTCAATGATTTGAGTACGGCAAGTTTGAGTCCTATAAGTTTAGGGGCTTGCATAAAATAGTTTCTGTGTAAATATTATGGTAAAGACAGATTGTGCTTGCACAAAACCTCAAATCTTGAGATACTGAGCTATAATACAAGTAAAAATAAGAGCCCTGACATTAATTATAAGTAAAACTGTCAGATCAAGCAATCTGCAGCCCTCCCTTACTGACCTTTACTGGAAAGACGACTCTTAATGGATATATCACATAATGGCTTTTTTTCTGTTACTTTCACTTAGAGATAAGTGACCATAGATTGAGAAAGGTTGAAAATGGATGTTTATGGCCTAGAGTGCCAAGGACCATGCCTCCATGAAATATCAAACTTCCCAGTAAAAGTATAAATTTTGTAGAAGCAAGTTGCCTAATGATCTTTTGCCACCCATTTATGTGGATAATTCCAATTATTGTGGTAGGATGGAAGAATAATTACAACTTTATAGTAAGTTGAACTTTTATAAAAATATTTGTGAAGTCCTCTTACTCTGAATTAGGTATGGATAAAAACATCGCCTATCTCTTAAGTTTTATAATATTTCATGTGTCAAACACCTTTCCTTAGCTCCTGATTAATACAAAGCCTTAGAGTTCTACAATATTTTAAATTATGTCAGTTTTCTGGTGTTAAAGACTGGTGGCAATAATTAGTTTTGGTACTTTTGATAAATAATTTATAAATTAAATAGGAAATATCAAATAACTTGGCCAGAGACGTAGTTCATTAGCAATATACATGGGACTGGAATTCAAACCTTCAGTCTTAACAAATGTGGCTTATTTTTCTGTTTGTACATTGTTTTATTATTATTATTATTTTACTACACTATGTTGCTCTTGACAGCCAACTCAGGAAATCAAAGGCAACAGTGTAAATCTGTTATTTTATGATATAACTTTGTGAGAAATGTGATTTAAGAATCACAAGTCAAGCCAAAAAGTTTTGTAATAAAAAAAATCAGACTATGGTAAAACTAAGTTAAAAACAGACATAATTGGTTGCACATGCATGCTAATACATCACTGAGCCCTCACTAATCTTTTAATCTACTTAATTCAGAGACCTTAAATTAGATGTAGAAGAAGCTCATGCTATTAACCAGAACAGTAGGACAACCCATTAGCAATGGACCATGAAGTTGCATCTCTTTCTCCTCTTGTGATAAAGAGTGATCAAGTGCTTTGATTGATTAGAACATTTTAGATATTTTCTAATTACACAAAGAAGCTGAATCTAATTTGCATTATTTTATGAGAATCACATTAAAAATAATGTGAAAAAAGAAGTGCATTCTGTAGATCCCACTACCTTATAGCATTTTCCAGAATTAGAATGAATGATTATCTCAAATAAACTTAAATTACTTAGAGAAGAAATGGAGAAAGCATTCACTATCTTAAGCTGTCTGCTCATTAGTCATGGCATATAGTGTATCACTTCTATATAACTATACTGCTTATATTTGTTACACAAGGAATAAACTATATCTATGTGTGTGTGTATATATCTATATCCTTTTGTCTTACCTATTCATGCGGTTGGATCCTCTGTAATGTTTTAGATCTAAATTCAAGTATCAACCTAAATAATGATTCCAAACATGATTACCCAATTTTATTTTATTACTTGCACTAAACTCCTACTAAGAAAAAAAATTATGTTTTCTAAAAAATAACTGCATAATTAAAATATAAGCCCCATCAATCTAGTAGCCTTGTCTGTCTTAATCACTTCTGAATTCCCTGCTTCTATAATAGTACTTTCCCCAAAAGAGAAGCTTAATAAATATTTATTATGTATTAATTTATGAAATTATTAAAGGAATAGAAATCTTTTAATACAGAGTTATTTCCAAAATGTTCTAAAATATATGACTTATAGTCATATCATTACTAAAACCAGGCTTCCAATCACATCTATATATGTGTGTGCATATATATAGGCATATGTTTAGAAACAAATGTTTCTGAATAAATTTCTAAATTTATTTCTAAAATAAATCAAATCAAAAATCTTTTGATGGGTGATGAAGCAGAAACTCAGAAACAAGAAAAACATGAATACATTAACAAATGTGAGCATCAGCAAAACCGGGAAAAGAAGTCAGATACTGTAACTTTCACCATAATGCTTATTTGTCACAGGTCCATAAACAAATATTAAATTAATGGTTAGCTGAAAAAAGTAATCACTCTCTCTGCCCCCTTTCCAATTTACTACATGGATTCAACTAAATGTGCATTCTTTAAATATATATCATATGTTCAACTGTCCCCAATCTTTACCTATATCCTCTTTTAAAAAATCTTAGACAAACAAAAGTAGTTTTTCTGAACACATTTCTTAAGATTATAAACAATAAGAACAACACATGAGCCTTTCAGAGAAGTTAAAGACTCTTTAGAACAGCTTGTTGAAATGAAAGAACATAGGACTTGGGGGGACTTCTGGTTTCCTCTCAGGCATCTAGAGAGCTGAAAAGGATACCACTTCCACTCATACAAAGAAACAAAAAAGCTGGACAAAGTCTGCAATTTCCTGAATTTGAGATGAGATTACTGTGCAACAAATTGGTCTAAAATCTAAAGAGGGGCAGATACCATAATCTAGGAAAGCAGATACACACACTGCCTTATTTGGTGTAGATCCAACAAGAATCTGGAAAGAAGAGTTCCTCTAGAGAAGTTCCTTTAAAGAGGTTTCTCTAGAGAGAATTAGTAGAGGCTGACCATACACTGCCAAAATTATGGCCCTGGGAGCTATAAAACTTGGAGAGACTGAGCCCTTTTTAGTGTCTTTCTCCACAAATTCTACTGAGTACTCACAGAAAAGCTTGGAACAGGAAGTAATAAAGTATCTCTTGTCGTACAGACTGAGAGAAGAGAACAGCCCTTGCAGGAGAACCATAAACTACTCTCAGACCCATCTCCCCTATCTCTCTTATGGTTCGAAAGCTGTCCTCTGTGGGGGCACAGACAACAAATACAGTCATCCTAAGAACACTTGTGAAAGCCCATTGCAGCTGAGAATAGGAAAAAGAGGAAAAAGGCTCCCATGAACAAGAAAGGAATATGCTATGACTCAGAAGAATGACTTGGACAGAGACAGGTAAATTGAGCAGTCTCCACATCCCCTGGAACACCATGCCTACTCAATTGTCCAACCATCTTGAGGCTAACCATATTAACTAACAAATAACTGTAAAATACCGCTAAGAGAAGAAAATAAGAAAAATATCATGGGGGAAAACCCATCAAAAGGGTAGTCCATAAAGCTAAAAGTAAAGCAGATGTTAGAAGGGGGAATAAACAACAACAACAAAGACAAAACAAAACAAAAACACTCTAACTCAATGACCTACACTCAAAACCTAGGAAAAAGCACAGCATGCCTATTTGTGAACATAAACCATTTGTTTGCTTCAGTCTCTATTGTTCTGAACAAGATGTTTGACGTTCAGATAAAAAAGGGAGGGCTTATAAAAAATGCTAAAAGTAGAAAATAAAAAGCAAATAACAAAAGACTATTCTCTAATAATACAGCAATCATAAGAATAAGATTCCAATATGATACAGCTATTGAAACTATTTGATATAGAATTTAAAATAATTGTAAATAATATCATAAAGGTTCTAGAGGAAAAGTGGAAAGCCTATAAAATAACATGACCAGCCAGAGATATGGGAACAGTTGGAAAAAATCAAATAAAATTGCCAAAAATTAAAAACTGTTAGAAGTAGAGTGCTTTCTTAATGAGTTTATCAGTAGACACAACATAATCGAGAAAAGAAGCAATAAATTTGAAAATAAGTCCATGGAAATTACCTGAACTGAAACAAAAAAGAAGAAAGAGGTGTGTAAAAAAAAATGGAGTAACCAAGACTAGTGGAATAACTAGAATCTGAGGAGGAGGAGAATAAGAGAACAGAAAAGAAATATTTGTAGAAATAATAACCAATAATTTTCCAGAATTGTATAATTATATGACATTATTGAAATGGTAACACTATAGAGAAAGAAGAAAGACCTGTAATTACTAGAGACTAGGGGTGGGGAATAAGAATAAGAGTTTACTACAAAAGGCTAGCGTGAGATAATTTTAGTGGTAATGGATACATGCCACAAGTAATTATAGCAATTGATGTATCTGGCTAAGAATCTGTCAGATCCCATAAAACTTGACAACACAAAGTGAATTTTTGTTCCATGTAGTTTTTAAGACATCCCTTAGGGTATGGGAAAAACTCAAGATGGGATTTAGACAGTGATCATTTACTCTAGCTGCATCACAAATCAATCATATAACCACCACAATGAAGGGAGTGGGGAGTAAGGGGCTAACCTAAGCAACCTTATTATTAAACAGTATGTTGACTGGATACTGTAAGATTATATTAATGAGGCCTGTTTACAAACACTGTGCTTTATTAGGTAAATATATTTCTTGGAGGAATAAGTGTTACAAATTCTAAAACTGTATATTTACTTTGGGTGTAGATAAAAAGTTAGTATATGAGAGTTAGATTCTCACTGTTAAAGAAATAATCTACAAATAAAAGGGAAGGCTAAAATAAATCACTTGGTGTTGATATAGGTATAAATAGAAACTTAAACATTGATATGTATAGAGATATGAGTATAAATATAGACTACAAATATAGATTGAGATGGTGTTATCGGTATGAATTTATGCTTTAGATTGATGACAAATTATATGCATATACATATGTATATATATAATCAGATACAGAGAATTAGATATACACATATATGTATGCATTAATCTATGTAATTATTTTATATATTATATACACATATGTAATAAATATTATATATAAACCCATAAATTATTATTTATTAACCCATATAGTTATGGGTTAATATATATGCTTGTATACACACACACACATGCACACACACACAAAGAAACATACATATTGTCTAGTTCTAGTTCTGTTTCTTGAAAGGGCCTAGAAGAACTATCTACTGAGAGGACCAAGCAATGAGCACACCCAGATCTTGGTTTCTAAGTATCATTCTCCAATAAAAGCAGCAGAGTTTCTTGGAGGAGTTGCTGATTCCAAGGCAGAACCAGAAAATATAGAAGATAATTCTGGAATATTTTGTGTTGATGGAAAGTAAGGATGTGTTTAAGAACAAAAAGGATGGTATATCAAAAGGTCACAGAATCTAACCTGAAAATTTTATGGTCAGATGCAATAAATTGACTGCTTTACTTGCCACCAAAGATGAGAGGCAGAGAGCTGGGAGAGAATGGGTTTATTCTGCAATCAGGTTACAGAGAGGTGGGTCAGCATCATTACAAAAACCCTCTCGATTAGGCAGATTTTACATTCAGTATTTACAGCTAAACAAGCAATGTCTTCTCTATTATAACTATCAACAGTGTCTATGACTCTGTGACCATTACTCAGAGCCCTTCTTAATCTGCATTGTCTTCTCAGAACTTATTGATATAAACCAGTGTCCAGATTACATCAATCTTTTTTCTCTTTTAAGTTGCATGTTTCTTTAAATAATTCCAAGTTGAGTCCTTTCTATTCAGTTTTGATTAATTATTCATATACAGTGAGTTCTGGTTCACACAAGACCCAGCTAATGATTACACAGCACATAGATCTAAACTAAACACCACAAGAAAGGGGTTTACAGTTAAAGAACTGAGTATACTTTAGGGATTTCAGAGAGTTTCAACTGAGTCCATCTCTTATTTCATAAAGACTTCTTCAAAGACATTAACTCTCTCATTTCTCATACTTATTGTGATTGGCTGCTTTTTTTCCTCCAGTGCCAGCTTGCTAGATAAAACTGACTTTATAAACCAGCTGGAAAAGGCCATACAAAAAGGAGAAGGGGGATTGCATTCTAAGGGGCGGGGGGCAAGGAAAATTGTGTTCTTTTAAATTCAAGCAGCTTCTACATTTAGCCTAACTCAGCTACAAAAGAAAGTTTCTTAATACAAGTTTCTAAGCTTTTTCTAAATGGCTCTTCTAATATAACCAAAATGGCCTATTCAGCCTGTAACAAAAATGTTCCCAATGGCCAAAGCTGGAACAATGTGAAAAACAAAATAAGTAACAATATTTAATTTCCCCCTTCATTAATGTAAATAAATTTTAGACCATGATGATACAAATAAATAAATAAATAACTTAATATAGAAATAAATGGGAAAGAAAAATAACTGTTCCTTAAAAAATAATTCCAATTAATAAATGTAGGAGATAGGAGGAAAATAGTATTTGGTCCGTAGAACACCACAGAAATCACTACCGCATAATCTACTAAGTTGATGACTGCTAAAGTTAGTGCAAGAAAGATTTAAGAAGAAATAGTATATTTGCATAGTCTCAAAGTATTTCCACAAAAAATAATTATTTATTATGAGGCAAAGTTGTAAATTTACACTGAAGAAAACAGAAAGATACCACTTTAACCAAGGGATCAAGGCTATCATTTCCAGTAATAATACATATCTATACCATGTTCCTCCAGATAAGACACACTGAGAAGTATGGCATTCACCTCTGAACAAAATACAAAACCTGAATTTACTCATGATAAAATATTTTAAAATATAATATAGAAGTGCACTTTGCAAAATAACTTACCAGTCTTTTTCAAAAGTGTCAAATTATGAAATGCAAAGACAAACTAAAGAATTGTTATGAATTGAAGAAGACTAAAAAGATAATGACTACTAAATGCAATGAACGATTCTGGATTGGATCCTGAAACAGAAATTTAAAAAGAGACACTAGTGGAAAAACTGCTCAGGCATAAATAAATTCTGTACTTAGGCAATAGTATTATAAAAATGCTAATTTTTGTATTTTCAACCACTACACTATGGTTATGTGAGATTTAATTTTTAATTTTTTAATTTTTATTATAAAGACGTGGGGTACATTTCAGGGTTAGATATATAAACATTTATCATGCAGGTACCCTTGTTGATGAGGTATACCCCTCCCTCCTCTAGCAGTTTCCCTCAACTGCCAATCATACCCCTCTGACAGTTTTCCACTACTGCCAACTGCTTTCTTATAGCATTATAATTCTTCAAGATTCATTTATAAGTGAGAACAAATGAAACACTGTCTTTGTTTCTCTGATAAATCACTGAGTATGATTGACCACAAATTCACCCAAGTTGCTGCAAAATCCATATATTTGTCCTTCCTTATAGCTGCATAATATTCCTTTGTGTATATGTACCACATTTTTTTATCCAGTCCAGCTTTGATGAGCAATAAGTTTGGTTCCATGTTTTTGTTATTGTGAATAGAACTGCAACAAGCATACGTGTGCAGGTATCTTTTTTGTAGGACGATTTAGTTCCTCAGGGTATATTCCCAATAGGGAAATTCCTGGGTCATATGGAAGGTCAATTCTAGTTCTTTCAGAAATCACCACACTGTCTTCCAAAGAGGTTTTACTAGTTTGCGTTCCCACCAGCAGTGTAGAGGCATTCCTTTTACTCCACATCCTCGCCAGCATCTGTTGTTTGTTTTATTAATGATGGCCATTCTTGCAGGGGTTAGGTGGTATCTCAATGTGGTTTTGATTTGCTTTTCTCTGATGATGAGTGAGGCTGAGCACTTTTTCATGTGTCTGTTGTCTGCCCGTATATCTTCTTTTAAGAAGTATCTATTCATGTCTTTTGCCCACTTTTTAAAGGGGCTGTTTGTTCTTTTCCTTTTGGTGCATATGAGTTCCTTGTACATCCTAGATGTTTGGACATTGTCAGATAAACAGTTGGCAAATATTTTTTCCCATTCTGTGGACTGTCTCCCTGCTCTCTTTTTCTGATTTTGTTTGTTTTGCAGAAGTTCATTAATTTGATGAGGTCCTACTTGTCTATCTTATTTCTTAAGGTATTGGCCTTTAGGGTTCTGAATAGGAATTGATTCCCAGTTTCAATTTCCATAAGAGTGCCTCCTGTGTTTTCTAAGAGTCTTATAGTTTGAGGTTTTACATTTAGGTCTTTGATCCATTTAGAGTTAACTTTTGTGTATGGTGATAGATAGGGGTTCTGTTTCAATCTTCTGCATGTGGTCAGTCAGTTTTCCCAGCACCATTTACTGAATACGTTTTCCTCTCCCCAGTGGTTATTATTGGAGGCTTTGTCAAAGATGAGTTGGATGAAGAATTGTGACTTTGTTTCTGGAATCTCTATCCTGTTCCATTGGTCTATGTGCCTGTTCTTGTACCAATATCAGGGTGTTTTGATTACTGTAGCCTTATAGTAAAGTTTGAAGTCTGGAAGTGTGATACCTCCTGCTTTGTTTCTTTTGCTAAGGATTGTTTTAGCTATTCGTGGTCATTTATGTTTCCATATAAATTTCTGTATTGTCATTTCCAGGTCTGAGAAGAATAATATTGGTAACTTAATGGGTATTGTATTAAATCTGTAGATTACCTTTGACAGGATGGACATCTTAACAATGTTGATTCTTCCTATCCATGAGCATGGAATATTTTTCCATTTGTTTGTGTCTTCTTGGATTTCTTTGAGCAGTGTTTTGTAATTCTCATTGTAAAGTTCTTTTACTTCTCTGGTTAGGAAGATGCCAAGGTATTTCATTCTTTTGGTGGCTACTGTGAATGGAATTGTGCTTTTTATTTGGATCTCTGCCTGCTTGTTGTTGGTGTATCGGAATTCAACTGTCTTTTGCACATTTATTTTGTACCTGAAACTTTGCCAAAGTCCTTTATCAGTGCAAGCAGGCTTTTGACAGATTCTCTTGAATTTTCAAGGTATAGGATCATATCAAGCAAAGAGGGATAACTTGACTTTCTCTTTTCCTATTTGGAAACCCCTGATTTCCTTCTCTTGTCTAATTGCCTGAGCTAGGACTTCAAAGACAATTTTGAACAAGAAGGGTGAGAGTGTATAGCCTTGTCTTGTTCCAGTTTTCAGGGGAAATGATTCTATTTTCTGTCCATTTAGCAATATGTTAGCTGTGGGTTTGTTGTAGATGGCACTTATATGTGAGATTTTAATTAGAGAATCCTGGATGATTGATTTCTTTACAGCACTATCATATTTTTTGCAACTGTAAAGTCTAACATTACCTCTAGGTAAAAAAAAAAAAAGTTATAAAAATACAAATATTAAAAAGAGAATGGATTTGAAGATTAAATACTTGTCTCAGTTGTATAAATTTGAGAGGAATTTTATTCTGATTATTGGTATGTTTCTTATAAAATATAAATTAAAATTATTATGTCTAATTAGGTAGGGTTGACATCTCCTTTTGTAAATGTCTTCTGAAACTGAAAAATAAAATATCCCTCAGAGCAATAATTTTATTGGGTATTTTAGTTGAGCTTTGAAAATATCCTCTAAACATTTAAAACCAAGTTTGGTAAATTAGGTAGGGATCATGTAGAGTAATATATATATATATATAATTTTATTTATTTGTTTGTTTTTCCAAACCAGGACAATATGGTGGCAATGATAAAAGTACATTAAAAATAAATTTTGTAAATAAAATGGAACACTATTAGTTTTCATGATAATTATGTACAAGAATGTTCCATTTCTTTATTTTTGAATCAGAAACAATTTATGCTTCTGATCCCTTCAAATGGGTCTTTAGAAAGAGAAATCCGTTATTATTGTCAATATCTCCTTCTCATTCTATTCAGAAATTAAAATAATCCTAGGAATCCTACATTTTCTAGTATGTGGAGAAAAGACAAGTTTATGAAAGTCAACATCATTTGATTTGGTTATTTTGCTGTGTAAAGAGTTTCTGGAGGCAGAAGACACTATAATTGGTTCTCTCTACTACAACAGCTTTAACTACACTATATTCAAACTAAGATAATCTAAGGTATAGTGATTAAAAATAATAATAAAAATATCAAATTGTGGTTTTAAATGTGTACAAACATGATAACACTAGAACATTAATAAACAATAAGATATAAATTGCAATAAACAATAGGAGAATCCAGATCTTAGATATATAGAATACTTCTCTACTACTGTGCAACATTTTGGGGGGTCAATTTTAAACTATTCTAAAATTTTGAAAAGCTTATTTTGCTTCAAGTCACTTTTAAAAGAATGAAAAACAATTTAGAGACATGGAGAAAATATTTAATGCATATATATCCTCTCAAGTACTTATATACTGTATATATAAAGAACTCCTACAAACCAATTATAAAAAGAAAAGTGTGTCTTTTAAATGGTCAAAATAATTAATAAGATAATTAATAAAAGAAGATATGAGCTGTGAATAAAAATTTGATAAATTGCATCACTAGTAATCAGAAGATACAAATTAAAATAAAAATGGAATGCTATTTTACAAGAACTAGAATGGGTACAATTTAAAAATCTGAATATTTGAGAGTATGTGGAACAACTAGAAATCTCATACATTGCTGGTGGAAATGTACTATGTAAAACGACTTTTCAAAAATAATTCAATTGTTTTTTAGAAAGTTAATCATAGATCTACACTGTGACCCACAGTTTCCCTTGAAGCAGTAATAATAATGTGAAGTATATTCCTAGCAGCCTTATTCACAATTGTGATGTACACGCAGTTGATATGCCCATCAAGATTACATGGATGGGAAGGAATTTCAAGATGATGGATTAGATGCATCTGATACTTGTCTCTTCCACGAAGTGAAACCAAAACAGTAAGTAGATAAACACATTTTTAACAGATCGTCCAAGAAAGAACACTGGAATCCAAAAGACAAGTAGTAGGAAGCACTGAAAACAATGAAGGAGAGGAAGTAAAGCAGCCTGCTTGGACAGAATTGGTTGAGAGCCTGGAGATACTCCCTACTGTGGAAAAAGAGAAAGTGAGAGACCTGGTGGTCCATATCCCCACAGCAGATTCCTACAGTTCAAGCAATAAGGGAACCCTTGACCTTCTCAGGCCCTGAGACTAACATAAGGAACTTCCTGGAGATCACATTAAGGCATATCTCCAGAGAAAGAGCTTGCAATGGGTCCTACAAACCTCCAAGTCCCCAGCACATGCAACACAATGTCAGTTTGAGAGCCCAGCCCCCACCAAACTATGCAATATCCTAGGGCTCAGCAACCCCTACATCTCCACATCCCTGAAGCCGTATTGTAATTCCCCATCCAGAGTTGCTCCTTCTGCGGTCAAAGTAGAAGCCACTGATAGAAACCTCCCACAGCTACTCATTTTCACATGCCCTGAAGACAAAGTTCACTGCCCACAGCTGATACGACTGTAGGGTTCAGAAGTGCAGAGAGTAAGTCAAGCTAAGTGTTTCTTAGTCACTTGGATACAACAGTTCCCAATGAAAACAACCCTGCCCTTCGCAGTAGCAGGGCCACAGCACAACGCTACAGTCCCCACCTGAACGAACATTCAGCAGGTTTCCTGGGAAGCATCTTGCCCTTGCCTACTAAAACCAGCAACCGCACTCACCACTGTGAGGCCTGAGGGCCGAGTTGATTGGCCCAGATCCACTCCCCCAGTCGCCAAGTATGTTGCTCAGGGATCTGAAAATCACCCAACCCAGTTCACCACTGTTGGTATCTGAGTACTCCTCTCAGGGTCTGAGGTTGGTCCCACCCAATCTGCTTATACTACCACAACTGGCACCAATGCTCTCCTGTCACCTGTGGGCCTGAGAACTGGAGCAATCAACCCATTGTAGCCACCACTAACAACAGTACAAACTGCTTGGGTCCCAGGAAGTTATCCCACCACTGGTACAGCCATTGCTCATGTTATGCCCACTGCCAAGAGGCTTGTGAACCCACTCAGTACCTGGCCCACCACTGCCTTTCTGGCACTTGAACAAGACAACCGGAAGCCCAACTATCTACTTCCCTCAACCTACTAACACTAGTGTTAATGTATGCTGCTCGGAAGACTAAAAATAGGCACACTCAACCCATTGCTACTACAGCTGGGACACAAAGGCTAGTTCACCTTGTGTCCCATTAACAACTGTATCCTAAGCTACCAAGAAAATCAGACAGTTGTTTACAACTGAAGAAATTATAGAGACCACACTACTATATGTACCTAGAATCAGAGCCAAAGTGCTCTACCCAACCAATAACACAGAAACATTTTAAGGAAAAAACCTTCCCCATGAAAGCAAATTTTAAAAAATTAGAAGTGACTTTTATACCAGGTGTGCACAAATATTAATACATATATACAGGACACATAAAATAAGACACTATTGATACTAAAGAAGCTCAAAGAGACACAGGAGAATTCAAAGAAAATGATAATAATACAAAGAAAGCAGAAAAAAAACAGTTCAGGTATGAATTTTTAAAAGGTATCAAAAATAGATATTATTTAAAAATTGGAACTGAAGAATTCACTGAATGAATTATAAAATATGTTCACATGCTTCAAAAATAGGCTTAGTGGAATAGAAGAAAGACCTCAGATCTTGAAGATACATCTTTTGAAGTAATCCAGTTAGACAAAAATACATTTAAAAAGAATAAAAAAAGAATGAGAAGCACCTGCATGACATATGGGACAGCATAAAGTCACTAAATATTCAAAATTCAGATCCCCAGAAGGCAAAGAAAAAAAATGAAAAGATTAGAAAACATATTTAATAAAATACCTTTTGTAAGTATAGTAAGACATTTAGACACCCAGATACAGGAGGATCCAAAATCCCCATATAGATATAATGTGTAAAGGCCTGCTTCATGTCACATTATAGTCAAACTATCTATAGTCAAAGACAAGAGAGAATTCTAAAAAGAGAAGAATTTTTGGAGAAAACTTTAGAGCAAAAGAAAAACATCCAGTCATTTATAAAGGAACTTTCACATCACATTAACAGTGAATGTTTCAGCAGAAAATCTATAACCCAGGAGAGAAAAGGATAATGTATTCACAGTACTGAAATAAAATAAAATAAAACCCAAGGATACTATGCTCAGCAAAGTTATCCTACATAAATGATGGAGAATTAAGTATTTTCCAGACATATAAAAACTGAAAGAATCTATCACCCCCTAGACCTGCTCTATAAGAAATGATTAAGGGAGTTCTCCATCCAAAAATGAAAGCACTATATCTACCATTGTGAAAAAATATTTCAAAAATTACTGGTAGCAAAAATACACAAACATAAAAATAAAAGACTTAAATGTTACCAATACAAACTGTCAACAAACTACAATAACAAAGAACAACAGAGAAAGAAAGAAACAAATGATATACAAAACAATAAAAAAATTAATAAAATTAAGGAATAAGCCCTCACATATTAATTATAACTTTGAAATTAAATGGATTAAAATTTCCACTTAAGATATATAGCCTTGCTTAATGGATTAAAAATAGACCCAATTTCCTGGTGCCCAGAAGAAACTCATCTCACTTATAAAGACACATATAGACTGAAAATAAAGGGATGGAAAAGAGTGTTTCATGCAGACAGATCCAAAAATCAGCAAATGTACCTATACTTATAACAAATAAAAGTTTAAGTCAAAACAATAAATAGACAAATAAGGAAATTATATAATAATAAAGAGATTAATCCAGTAAAAATATATTACAGTTATAAATATGTATACAATGAACACTGAAGCACATAGCTATATAGGGCAAATATTAAATCTGAAGGGAGAGATAGATTCTAAAGCAATAATAGCTGGGAACTTCAACACCCCACTCTCAGTACTAAACAGATCATCTGAACAAAAATTTAACAAAGAAGCATTGCATTTAAACTACACATTAGACCAAATGGACATAAACAGACATTTACAAAGCATTCTGTTTAACAACTACAGGCTACACATTCTTCTCAGTAGTATCTGGGACATTCTCCAGGAAAAACTATATGCTAGGACACAAGTCTCAGTTTATTTAAAATATCAAAATCATACCAACTATCATTTTGGACCTCAATGAAATAAAACTAGAAATCTGTAACAAGAAATTTTGAAAACTGTACAAATACCTGGAAATTAAACAGCATGCCCCTAAATGACCCTTGGATCAAGGATTAAATTAAAGTGACAAGTTTTAAAAATGAATTCCAACAAATAAAAATCAACTTACCAAGATCTATGGAATACAGCAAAAGAAAAGTGCTAAGATGGAAATTTATAACAATAAAGATGTTCATAAAAAAGTAGAAGGATTTCAAATAAATAGTCCAACAATATACCTCAAGAAATAGAAAAGGAAGAACAAACCAAACTCGTTAGTAAAAGCAAATAAATAATAAGGATCAGAGCAGAAATAAATAAAAGTGACTAAAAAATATACAAATGCTCAATAAAACAAAAGTTGCTTTATTGTAAAGATGGACAATTTGACACTCCTTGATAAACTAACCACAATAAGATATCATCTCACTCCAGTTAGACTGGGTATTGTTAAAAAGACAAAAGCTAATATATACTAGTGAGAATGTGAACAAAAGAAAACCCTTATACTCTATTAGAATGTAAATTAGCACAGCCACTATGGAAAATATTATGGAGATTTTTTTAAAAACTAAAAGTAGAACTTGCATACAATTTGGCTATCAAGTATTTATCTCACAACACAAGAATCAGTACATCAAAGGGATACCCAAACTCACATTTTTATTACAGTACTGTTCATTATAGCAAAGACATGAGTCGATCATACTCAGTGATTTATCACAGAAACAAAGAACTGAGTTCCATATGTTCTCACTCATAAGGTGACCTTGAACAATTATAATGCTCTAAGAAAGCAATTGGCAGTAGTGGAAAATTGTCAGGGGAGGTGGGGTGGAACTGGCAGTTGAGGGAAACTGCTAGGGGAGGGAGGGAGGGGCGTGCCTCATCAACAAGGGTACCTGCATGATCAATGTTTGTATACCTAACCCTGAATTGTACCCCACATACTTATAATAAATACATAAATTTCTAAAAAATTTTTTAAAAAGAAATCAACCTAATGTTTGTAGCAGCATAAAAGAAACTAGAGGTCATTATGTTAGGTGAAAAAAATCAGGCACCGAAAGACAAATATTGCATGTTTTCACTTATAAGTCAGAGCTAAAAAGTTTAATTTCATGGAGGTAGAGAAAGGAAAGATAGGTACCAGAGATTAGGAAGGGTGTGTGGGTGGCAGGGTGGGATAAAAAGAGGTTGGTCAATGTGTACAAATAAACTGTTGGTTGAAGGTATAAGTTTTAACGTGTGATAACTGACTAGGGTGACTATAGTTAGGAATAGTGTATTGTATATTTTAAAGTAGCTAAGAGAGAGGAATTGAAATGTTCCTAGAACATAGAAATGATAAATATTCAAGATGATGGATACCCCCAATACCATGACTTGATCATTACACATTCTGTGTAGGTTTTAAAAGTCACATGTTTAACTATATAAAATATTATGTATCAAAAAGAATTGCATTAATAAATAATGCAATGTTCATATAATGAAATACTAGTCAGTAATAAGGCATATAATAACATGACTAAATCTCAAAAATATTAATTTAAACAAAGAGACCAGACACTCAAAGGCAAATATTATATAATTCTAAACAGATAGAAATAATATATAAAAATAAAAATCAGAACAATGATTAAATATAAAAAATGGTGAATGAGAATTAATTATAAAATAAGAGATAATTTTAAATCTTAATGAAGGTGATGAATTTCTATGGGTTTAGAAATGGACTAAAACTTACTGTTTTATACATAAAATGGGTAAATTTTATTACATAATCAATTATGTCTCAGTAAAAAAATATTATGAGCTATAAACTATCCAAATGTATATGTAATGAGGATAAATATAAATGGACTAAAAACCCCAATTAAAAAGCAATTGTTAAATCATGTTTCAGCAAAATTTTTCTATCTACTATTTAAGAGACACACAAACTGGGTGTGGTGGCTCACTCCTGTAATCCCAGCACTTTGGGAGGTGGAGGCAAAAGTATTGCCTGAGCCCAGGAGTTTGACATCAGCCTGGGCAACTTGGCAAGACTTCATCTCTACAATAAACTAAAAAGTTAACCAGGTGTGATGGTGCACGCCTGCAGTTCCTACTATTTGGAGGCTGAAGTGGAAGGATCACCTGAACCCAGCAGGTTGAGACTGTGAAAGTGCCATTGCACTCCAACTTGGGTGACAGAGCAAGATTCCAACTCAAAAATAGATAAATACATACACACACAAAAGGTTGAAAATATAAAAAAGAAAATGTGTACTAAAATACTTCTGCTTTGCTTTATCAATATTAGACAATACAAACATTAAAGTAGAAGCAATACTTGATAAAAAGTAGCACACCACATAATAATATCCTTTAATTCACTAGGACAATCTGAAAATTTACTAATAATGTTATTTAGATATTTAAAAAACTCACAAATTTTACAAACAGAGGTCAATACTATAAAATACATTTTTTAACCTGGCGCAGTGACTCAGCCTGTAATCCCAGCACTTTGGGAGGCCTAGGTGAGTGGACTGCCTGAGCCCAGGGGTTCGAGACCAGCCTGGGCAACTTGGATAGACCTCATCTCTACAATAAATCATAAAAATTAGCCAGGCGAGGTGACATGCGCCTGTAGTTCCAGCTACTTGGAAGGCAGAGGCGGAAGGATCTCCTGAACCCAGTAGGTGGAGGCTGCGGTGGCCATGTGCATGCCACTGCACTCCAATCTAGGTAACAGAGTAAGACTCCAACTCAAAAAATAAATAAATCAAATACATTTTTTGTTTTTGTTATATTAGACAATAAAAACTCAATGTGAGAAATATCAAGAATTAGGCTTGAAAATCAGCTATGGGTTTATGCCTCCTTAAGATGATTCATATCACAGCACTAGAATAAAAGTAATACATGGGTGTTAACATCATGTCTAGCATTTGCGCATATTAAAAATTAGAAAAGAATATGTTATAAGACATACACACACATGTACAAACAATAAAGTTGGATAAGAATACGGGCAATATTTTTCAAACTTATAAACTAGAGAAGAAACATAAAAATAGTTATGAGGGACTGCAAATATTTATAATCCTATCCAATTCATAGTAAGGGTCTAAATAATAATAGACTCCCTTTAATAGATACATAACTCTGTGGACTATAAAGTCAGCCTATCTCATCCTGAGTACCAGGAATGCCATTTATTTGATTAGGACTTAAGTTACACATTTAAAGTTGCAAAGCCTCAGCTGACAGAAATTGAATAACTAGTATCCCTATTTCATACCGTTTGTGAGATTGGGGGAAGAATGTGTGTGTGTGTGTGTGTGTGTGTGTGTGTGTGTGTGTGTGTGTGTGTGTGTGTGTGTGTTTTAAAAAAGCTATGGCACAAAGAGAACAAGCTATGAATTATTATTAGTCTCATCTTACAGTAAGTTGCTGAAAACATCAATTTATATGTGACTATTTTGACCAGAAAAGAAGATTTGGAGTCAGAGAAACCTTGGCTTAAAAAAAATAAATGATCATGTAATTTTGGAATTCTTACTATCCAAGGAACGGAATCCTATTCCCATTCTGGAACAGTATCTGTGAGTTTAGAAAAATAAATAACAAGATTCTCAGGGGGGGAAAAAGTGTAATCGTTGGCCAGAGGCTTTTTAAAGGACTAAGATTCAAAAGAAAGGTGTAGTATTCTAGAAAAAAAAATTGATGAAATCACAAGTGAACACAGTAAGAAAAGGTCGAGCTATAGAACATTTGTCCAATGGGCTATGACTGCAAAAGGAAAGAATATCAAGCAGTAAGACATACAAAATATTGTAGACAAATTGTAAAACCAGGCAAAGAAGATTAAACACCAAAAGAGACTGTAAAAACATACTACGAACAATCTAACACTTTTAAAGCTATGTTTAGAATGACATGAACAAGAAGGATTAAAAATAGAGCATGCGTTGTAATATCAATAGCCAATAGACATCAAGCAGAGGAATAGATCTTTAATTTTGCCCCTATTTTCTTTTCCAAGGAGAATAGTCTTTCATTTGAAAGTTCCCACTGAAGGAAATGGTTCTGGAGACACTGAAGAAATGGTAAAGAATGTTTCACATATCTAGAAAGAAAAACTGAAACAAACAAACAAACAACCAAAAAAACAGAAAACTGAAGATGGATAAATTATTTCATTTCCAAAAAGGTAAACACTAAAGATGTTCAAAATTATAGCACTTAATGTAAACCCCCCAAAATGTCTAGTCCAGATTACAAAACAGATGGTCTGTGAACATTTACAAAAGGAAGAACATAACATTTGGTCTCAGCATGATCTCAGTAAATGAAACATGACAAACTAAATTTATTTCCTTTTTTGATACAGCTACCAGACTGCTAGATGAGAGAAATGCCCCAGAAATGATGCATCTGGACTTTAGAAAAACGTTTGACAAGTTTCTCAGCTGTCCTGGTAGGCGAGCCAGAGCAATGTGGGCCAACTGATAGTGCACTGGATGAATGTGAGCCTGCTTCTGTGCCCACATCCAGGGTGGTAATTTATGAATCAGTCTCAGGCAGGTGGAAACTGTCTAGCACCGTGTCCCAGTGCTCCTTTTTTGGCCTTGTTTTGTTCAACCTATTTATCAATATCTGCTTGAGTTCTTGCTGCAGCTGTTTGTAAGTACATCAAAGCAGAAGAGAAATTCACTAGCATTTATTTAGCAGCCACCGTATATTTGTCATAGTGTGTATATTATCTAAATTAATCCTTACAATAACCCTATAAAATATGAAGTATTATCTCCGTTTTAGTAGAAAGGAAGTTGGAATTCAAAGAACTGAAATACTTGTCTGATAGCTAGCATGTAGTCGAACAAGGAAATAGGTTTGCATAATTTCAAAGTTTATGGCCTTTTTACTGTATTCTGCTATCTCAAAATAAAGATCAACTGCAGACTGTGATTATCATAAAAATTATTGCTAGCTTCTGCAACATTAATAGGCATTTAGCCACCAGATTAATGGAGGCAATTATTATACTATGCTCTGCAATGGTCTGGCTATACCTAGAGTTATGTGTGCAGGTCTGTGTTATACGTTAAGAGGAACATAAAATGCAGTGTTGAGAGAAGAATAACTAACTAGTGTTAAGAAACCAGTTATATGACTAACTGTCTGATAGAAGACATTTAAAGTTATTATATTCATTTTCAAAAAAACAGAGAGGCTATGAAGGAAAGAAAACATCCCATTGAGTTTAAGTTGTCAAGTATAGAATCAATAAGCAGAGGTCACCAGAACAGGTCACTATGTAAAAAGTACTTTGTAAATAACAGGACATTACAAAGAAGTAAATATTTTACCTTGTAGGATAGCAAACTCTCTATAATTGGGCACGCAATAAGGGTCATTGATTTTCTAGGCTGTCATAGTGGGAATTTTTTGCAATGAATGTAAAATTGACCAGATAACTCTCAGAGACTCTAAATTTCTTTGCATCTTGATCTCTAGTTGCTCTGCATTATCTCATATGCTCAGGCATTTAAATTTATTATGAAACACACTTCTAAGAGCATAAAATATTTCATAGCATTATTTCTATATTATATAATGTGTTATAAATACTTTAAAATAAATTAATCAGACCATGTGTTTTTTCAGGTAAGACCAATGTTTACTCACCATGCCAAGGTATCCAAATTAGCAAGGAGGAAGTCAAATTATCTCTGCTAGTGGATGACATGACTGTATACCTAGAAAATCCTAAAGACTTCTCCAAGAAACTTCTAGATTTCATATACTTAAATAAAATCTCAGGATACAAAATCACTGTACAAAAATCAGTAATGTTCCCATTCACCAACAATGCTCAAGCAAAGAACAAAATCAAGAGCTCAATCTCAAACTAGCTACAGAAAAAAAAAAAAGAAAGAAAAAGAAAGCCCAACAATGTAGGAATACACTTAACTAAGGAAGTGAGAGGCTTCCACAGGGAACTACAAAACATTGGTGAAAGAAATTGCAGATGACACAAACAAGTGGAAAAACATCCCATATTCATGAATTGGAAAAATCAACATTGTTATTGAACATACTACCCAAAGCAACCTATAGATTCAATGCAATCCCAATCAAAATACCAACCTTTTTCTTCACAGAACTAGGAAAAAAAAAACATTGTAAAGTTTATATGGAATAAAAATAAATAAGTCCAGGCACAGTGGCTCATGTAATAGTCCCAGTACTTTGGGAGGCCGAGGTGAGAGAATTGCCTGAGCCCATGGGTTCAAGACCAGCCTGGGCAACTTGGTGAGACCTCGTCCTTACAATAAATCAAAAGTATTTCCCAGGTATGGTGGCACATAAGTCCCAGCTACTTGGAAGGCTGAGGTGAAAGTATTGCCTAAGCTCAGCAGGTCGAGACTGAGGTGGCCATGAGCATGTCACTGCACCCCTTCCTGGGCGACAGAGTGAGACTCCAACTCAAAAAAAAAAAAAAGCCCCAAAAGGCAAATCAATTCTAAAGAGAAAGAACAATTGCACAAGTATAACACTGCTTAACTTCAGATTATATTGTAAGGTTATAGTAACTAAAACAGCATGGTACTGGTATGAGAATAGACAGATTGACCAAAGGAACAGAATAGAAAACCCAGAAATGAAACCACATTTATACAGCCAACTGGTCTTTGACAAAACTGACAAAAATAAACAATGGGAAAGAATATCCTGTTCAACAAATAATGCTGGGAATATTGACTAGCAATATGCAGAAAAATGAAACTTAACCCCTATTTCTCACCATATACAAAAATAGCTCAAGATGGATCAAAGACTTAAATGTCAGACCTGAAACTATAAAAATCCTAGAAGAAAATCTAAGAAACACTCTGCTGGACATTGGCCTAGGAAAATAATTTATGACAAAGACTCCAAAAGCAATTGCAACGAAAGCTGAAATAGACAAATGGGACTTAATTAAACTATAAAGCCTCTGCACAGCAAAATAAATAATCAGCAGTGAGTAGAAGACCTACCGAATGAGAGAAAAGATTTGCAAATTATGCCTCAGACAAAGGACTAATATTCAGAATCTACAAAGAACTCAAACTCAACGCATTCACACACACATACACAAATAACCACATCAAAAAGTGGGCAAGCAACATGAATAGACACCTCTCAAAAGAAGGCACACAAGCAGCCAATAAACATGAAAAAATGTTCAGCATCACTAATCATCAGAGAATGAAAATTAAAACCATAATGAAATGTCACTTCAAATGAGTAAGAATGGCCATCATTAGAAGGTTAAAGAACAACAGATGTTGATGTGGTTGCAGAGGAAAGGAGATGATCATCCACTGCTAATGTAACCTAGTTCAACTTCTGTGGAAAACAGTCTGAAGAGTTCTCAAAATACTAAACATGGAATTACCATTTGACCCAGCAATCCCACTACTAGGGATCCAACCAAAGGAAAAGAAATCAATATTTGAGAAAGATACCTGTATATATATGTTTATTGCAGCACTATTAACAACAGCAAAATCATAGAAACAATCTAAGTGCCCCCCAATAATTGATTGGATAAATAAAATGTGGCATATATACACCATACTACATGGCCACACAAAAGAATGAAGTCATGTTCCTTGCAGCAATATGCATACAGCTGCAGATCATCACTCTAAGTGAACTGATTCAGAAACAGAAAACCAAATACCACATGTTCTGACTCGTATATGAGAGTTGAATCATCATAAAGAAGGAAACAGTAGACACTGGAACATCAATACAAAGGGAGACAGGGAAATGGTTTGGGGTTCAGAAACTATCTATTGGGCACAATGTCCACGATCTGAGGAGGGGACCACTGAGATCCATTCCCCGCCACTACACAATACATCCATGTAATGGACATGCATGTGCACCCTCTGAATCGAAAAAGGAAAATAGAAGAAAATGTAGAAAACATACTTATGCACACTGGAATACACAATTTTTAAATAAATCCTCAAAAGCAAATGCCATAAAAGCTATGATAGACAAGTGGGAACTCATCAAACTGAAAAGCAATTCACAGAATGGGAAAATAATATTTGCTAATTATGTATCTGACAGAGGCCTAACATCCAGGATCTACAAGGAACTCAAATATGCTGAAAGGAAAAAAAACAAACAGCCCCATTAAAAAAAGTGGGCAAAAAACATGAATAGACACTTTTCAGAAGAAGACATATGAAAAAACAGGCACATGAAAAAAATGCTCAGCCTCACCGATCAACAGAGAAATGCAACAAAACCATATTGAAGTACCACCTAACTCCAGTAAGGATGGCCATTATTAATAAATCAAGAAACAACAGATGTTGGTGTGAGTGTGGAGAAAAGAAAACACTTCTACACTGTTGGTGGGAATACAAATTAATTCAATCTGTATGGAAAATAGTGTGGTGATTTCTAAAATAACTAGAAATTGACCTTCCATACGATCCAACAATCTCTCTTCTGGGAATATACCTGGAGGAGCATAAATCTTTCTACAAAAAGGACACTTGCACATGCGTGCTTATCGCCACACTATTAACAATAGCAAAAAACATGGAGCCAACTGCCCACTGAAAGTGAACTGGATAAAGAAATTGTGGTACATATACATGATGGAGTATTACATAGCCATAAAGAAAGACAAAATCATGGACTTCACAATAAATTGGATAGAATTGGAGACCATGATACTTAGTAACATATCATAGAAACAAACACCTGAATACCACACTGTCACACTCAAAAGTGAGACCTGAACATTAACCATAATAGCACAAGGAAGGGATGGGTGGTCACTGGGCACTGCCAGTGGAAGAGGAGGCATATAAAGACACAAAGGGTACCTTGTCCTAAACCAGGGGAAGTGAGGACCAGTTGGAGGTCCAAACTTCACCTGCACGTAGACTACTCATGTACCTCATCTTGATTTGTAACCCACATTTCTATAATAAAATAGTTATTAAAAATATATAAAGTAAAAACAAAAACAAAAGAACAGCTTGTTCCATTCTGCTATGCGGGTATCCTCAGTTCCAACATCTTTTCTGTAGACATTCGCTATCTGAAATAAGATAAAAGCTTCTACAAGTCCTCTCTCTATTTTACTTTTTATCACTAGTCACAATAACAAATTATGTTTTATGTAGCTTAGTGCCTTCTCTTTTAGTTTCTTACCGGATTAGTGATTGCACTGTGTGTTCATTTTGTTATTTTTTTTTTTTAATTCGAGTCTCACTCTATCTCTCAGGTTGGAGTGTAGTGGCACATTCACGGCCACCACAGCCTTGACCTGCTGGGCTCAGGCAATCTTTCTGCTTCACCCTTCGAAGTAGCTGGAGCTACAGGTGTACGCCACCACACCCAACTATTTTTTTTTTTTTTAATTTATTGTAGAGATGAGGTTTCTCCATGTTGCCCTGGCTGGTCTCAAATCTCTGGGCTCAAGCAATCGTCTCACATCAGCCTTCCAAATTGCTGGGATTACATGGGTGAGCCACTGTACCTGACCACTTTGTGTAAATGTATCCAACGGTGAAATCATCATTTTTTTTCACTTTTTATGTGTGTTACACTTCAGTGAAAACATTTTAAAAGTAAAACCACAGTGTGACACCACTACACACTCATGAGGATGTTTAAAATTACAAATATTGTCAAACCAAGTTTTGATGAAGAAACTGAGTAACTGGAATTCTCATTCAGTGCTGGTAGGAATGAAAAATTATCCAGAAACTTTTGAGTGTGATTTGGCAGTTTCTTAAAAGTTTAACTTTACTTGTTATTCTATACCTGGGCATCTCTTGCAATAAATAATATTTATTCGCACAAAGACTTTTATATAAATGTTCCTTGAAGCTTTGTTCATAATAGTTAAGAATTGGAAACAATTCATTAAATGATGAATATTCATTAAGAGTTAAATAGAAAGATAATATACATAATTCTAATAATTTAATTATATTTTAAAATAACAAGAAATGAACTACTGATATACATACAACAATATGAGTAAACTTCAAAATTAATGTGCTGAATGAAAGAGGCTAGACACAGAAGAGTATACACTATATGGTTCTATGTGTATAAAATAACAATTACAAAGTAATCTACAGTGATGAAAATCAGATTGATGGTTTCCGTGTCTGGGAACAGAAGGAGAGATGGACTGCAAAGGGGTATGTGGACATTTTGTGGATAATATAGAACATTATGTATCCTGATCACTCCATGAGTAGACATCTTTCAGAACGGATTAAATGGTGACTTTTAAGTGAATGAAATATGTTGTGCATAAATCATACCTCATGGACATTGATTCAAATCTTAGTTTTACTTGGTACTCTCATACACAAAGTTCCTGTTTTCTGTACTGTTACTTTTCTTCCCATGCTTTTACCCAATCTCGGCCCTAGAAAAGCACAATAAATTACATATAGAACTTTCTTATGTTTGGCTTCAAATGATGTGCTAGCTTAGGTCAGAAGCCTGAGTCTGCTTTAGTTGGGTTATTTTCTCTCAAAACCTCTACTATTCTAAGAAATTTATATTCATAGCTTCCAATATGTGACACTACTTGAGTTTAACTTTCCTACTTTACTGAGGAAATGAAGTAGCAATATGCTGGTAATGGATATGCATTGCCTACACCTATTACTGTTACTTTTCTGAACCACATGGATCAGACTGAATTCCTTTACCTGAAGCCTTCTGCCATGTATGTGAAATTCATAAAAATAGTAATTTCAGAAAAGACAGGATTTAGTAAGTTTTGGGAACAGGGACCTGCTCTCAGGGCATTATTATGTAATGAGAGCTTGTTCTCACAAAGTAAGGCTTTTAACTAGCAGTTTCATTTGCCAAATGCGAACTCCCACTGGAATGCTCTGTTAACAGTCTGCTGCAGTACAATTGTATAGTTTTCAGGGAGATGAAAGTTGTTGCACAGAGGCAAACAGATTTTTCTCTCTAGCTCTTAGAGGCCTATGAGCAGCTTAATCAATTTGGCTCTTCCTCTTTGAATCTGAACGTAGTTTCCTTGTTACTGAGAGCATCCTTCATTTGTTAAAAACAAAATAAAAGAGGCATTTTTCTTTAACTTTTGCCTTACTACAATCCTATCTATGAAATAAAACAAGTATTATTTTATCTTAATGGATAAAAGATAAACCCAAGTCACAGAGAGACTGAATGAAGGACAGTGAATCCAATCTCTTGAGCAGTCAGACCTGGATTTGGATACTAGTTCTGCCAGTTTCCTCTGCAAGTTCCAATCTTTTAGAGCTTCTTGCATTTTTGTTTATAGAATGAAGATACATATACATACTTACCAGACAGCATGTAGTAAGAATAAATATGATATGCATAAAATGCTTGACATAGTCTTTGAAATTAGAGTTAACCATGTTAGTTAAAAAGTTTGAGTACGTAAGGGAAAAAATGTATCACACTGAAAAGATCAGGACATAACCGACTGTTTTAAAAGAGAAGACTTTCTACCCCTATGAGTACTGCCAAAACTGTGTATGGAGAAAGCCAAATAGCTGCCAGGTGAAATGATGAAGCATTACATTTTTAAGATAAATGTAGATGTAGCACAGCCTGAAATACTCAAATATCTCAGACTCACTTAAAGCAATTGTGAATTGACAGAAACTAATGACGGCAATAATCCTTAAAATTAATGAGTGTTACGTAGAGTTCATTCTCTTATTCAGCATGAACTCTGCAGAACCTCATTCTAAAAAATAACGAGAGGTAATTCCTGACTTAGTTACATAATCTTACATTTTGAAAGTGATGAAAGTAATGGCTAGGGTATCACTTTGACAACAGACTAAATTCCTTTGCACCTAATTTACTATATGGGGATATTTATTCTAGGTCATTTTGTTTTATGCTAGGGTAACAATTCTTCATTTTAAACAATAAAACAATACATTTTCAGAGTGTTTTATGCAGAGGCAGGCCACTTATTCCATTGGGTTAAAGGCATACTACAAGCAAGACTTCTAATATATGATAGCATATTCGAGAGAATTCACACATTGTGGACTCATTTAGATGATATATTGATTCCCAGCTGTAATGTGTACTTTATGTACAATCATGAATAAAACACTTAGCTTTATTTAGATTATTTATTTACCTATTAAGTAGGAATACTAATAGTTACCTCACAGGACTGTTGTAAGATTAAAATTTGTAAATTGTCTATTATATAGTAGATACTCTCCTTTTATCGTAAGAAGAAAAAATAAGCTACTTGTCATCAAATGTTTCCTTTCCCTAATATTATTTTTCTTGTATCACATTTATACCTGTGTGTTCACTAACTCATTATTGATATTGATTACAAATGACAAGATTAATAAGTCCACTAGGGCTCTACAAAATTATCACGGGACAGAAAATAACTACTGGTCTTTATGTTTCTAAGGACACAACATTCACAATGTACTTGGCAGGTAATTTATCATCCAATGAGGTAATCCAGACTTATAACCTCTAGTGCCCCCTTCATGTGGTGGGCTGTGCCTTGCAGAATCAGCAAAGTAGCTTGGCAAACTACTACGGCTACATTATTCCTTCAAGGCTCAAGTTGCTCTAAATGTTAAGGAGAAAAACATCTTGAGGTTTTATTAGGAAAAGTGAATCAATCTACATTCTCTCTGCAAGACACTTGATAGATATCTTGGAGAAACTATGTGAGAAATGGAACTTGTTCTCTAAAGCATTTTTTTCTTGTTTTTTGTTTTTTTTTTAGAATTCTAAAGACACAGAAAAGGATATAAAGTCCTTGTCTCTTCCCTTTCTTCCTTTCTTCTTTCAACCAATATTTTTGAGAATATATGAACACAGCACTATTTTAGATGCTGAGGAAATAGTTTTAAATAAAAATAGATGGGAATAAATATATCAGTAGGGGAATCAGATAGTAAATAAATAAGCAAGTATTCAGTGTTTTATATGGTGCTAAGAGTTAGGGAGAAACACAAAACAGGGTCAGAAGGATAGGGATACCTGGGATGGGGAATTTTGCTGATATCTTACAAAGTGTGGTGAAGAAGGTTTCACTGAGAAGATAATATTTGATTAGAGAAAGTGAACAATGTAAAAATGTGAGGAAGAGCACTCTGGATTAACTAATGAACAGCATGTTCTTTTTTGTGGTCCATCAAAGTAGTGAGAATGGTTGGAATGAGTCGGGAATGGAGAGCTTGGTAAAAATCTAGAGTTAATAAGAATCAGATCATTAAGTAACTCCTCAGCCACTGTAACAACAGCTTTTATTACGAATGAGACGGGAAACTATGAAGTCTTTTGAGCAGTGGACTGATGCATTCTGACCCATGTTTTTAAAATACCACTCAGATTCCCTTTTGAGACTACACTACATAGGCAAGCTAAGTCGAAGCAAGACCACTTAGGGGACAATTGCAATAACCCACATTAAGTTGTTTGGACTTTAATGGAATTGGGAGAGTTGGTTTATTTTGAATATAGTTGAAAAAATAATCTTTGGTTTCATTTTGAACTATGTGATAAAGAGAAAAGTAAGTTTTGCTCTTAGCAACTAGTAGGATGGAATTGACATTTATGAAGATTTAAGGGAAAAAAGGTTTATAATGGAAAAAAGGAAAAATGACTTTGGTTCGGACCTTTTAAATTTAAGACAGGTTACACATCCAAGTGAAAATATGAGCAGAACAGTGTGCCAAATTTATCCTGGAAAGTTATATGTCCATTTAAAAAGTAAATATTGCAATAGTCTTTAAAATAGCATGGTTTTTAGTGGTCAGTATTAATATAGTTGTGCGTTGGCTCACACCTGTAATCCCAGCACTTTGGGAGGCGAATGTGAAAATATTGCCTGAGTCCAGGGATTGGAGACCAGCCTGGGCAATTTGGCAAGATCTCGTCTCTACAAAAAAGAAATAAATAAACATTTAGCCAGCTGTGGTGGAGTGTACCGGTAGTTCCTGCTATTTAGAAGGCTGAGGCAGAAGGATCACCTGAGCCCAGTAGGTCAAGGCTGCGGTGGCCATGGGTGTGCCACTGCATTCCAGCCTGCGTGACAGAGTGAGACTCCAATTAAAAAAAAAATTAATATAGTTTTAAATTTTCAGTTAAATGTGTAATATTTTAAAAGAACTGTAATCCCCAAAGCATCTCTCCACTAGGGACTATGCCAGTCCAGTTAATATATACATTTTTAGAATAAAAATATTAAATTTTAAAAATCACTTGCAGGGTTTAACTTCAAGTTTCTTTAACTTGACTATATGATTTGCCTTCTTTCATAAGACCAGAAAGAAAAGTAATATTGAGTTCCTAAAATGTGACTGAGTCAACAAAACTGAGTGTCTTTAATCCTGACAATAACCCTATAAGTAGGAGTTATTATTTCTGTTTAAAAAATAAGGAAATGGCCAGGCTTGGTGTCTCAGCCTGTATTCCCAGCACTTTGGGAGACCAAGGCGAGTGGATTGTCAGAGCCCTCAGCTTCAAGACCAGTCCGGGCAACTTGGCCAACACGTCTCTACAATAAATCAAAAATTAGCCAGGCATGGTAGTGTGCACCCGTGGTTCTGGCTGCTTGGAAGGCTGAGGCAGAGGGATCACTGGAGCCCAGCAGGTCGATGCTGGGGTGGCCGTGAGTGTGCCACTGCACTCCAGCCTGGGTGACAGGGTGAGACTCCAACTCAAAAAATACAAAATAATAATAAATAAATAATAAGGAAATACCTTTCAACTTATTAAGGGGCTTAACCAAAGATGCTCAACTAACAAACAGAGCTAGGCTTCAAATCCAAAGACCATTGTAATTTTTTCACTAAAAGACTAAAAACTTTCCCACAGAAAGTTGCCCACAGAGTGATGAAACTAACCATGCAGAGTCAGAAATAAACCAACCACTTGTACTAAATTGAGAAAGAGTGATGAGATTGAATGAGGTTGAAATGTGGCTATTATTTTCTTTATTTTCTTTAGATCAGGCTTGATCAAAATCCAGACTTAGTGTATTATAGAATCCTGTGTTATTATGGAACCAATTTCAGACAGGTTTCAATCTACTATTTACACACAATTTAATTTGTATATTTAAGATTTGCTCCATAGAGAATCTCTGCAAGTTCTTTCCTTTTCCCAGAGGACTCTTAATTGCTCTATCACCGCCATGTGGTGCTTCTCCAGCCATGACTCAAAGACTTTAAATGACTGTATTTATTTTAAGAGAAACTTTAGTGCCTATAAAAACAGCATGTTCTCCTGCAGCACATCTGTTCTCTCTCTGAGTTTTATATTTTCACTTTGCCAGAGGTTTTACTTGGTACTTCAAGAGAGCTTTGTGTGTTCTGATTCAACTGGATTCTTACAGGTACTGTATATAATTAACTTAACATTTAGGACATACTATGTATTGTAACTGTGTGATCTTTGCCCAGTTACTTAACTTTGATCCTAAAGAACTTCATCTGTGAAAAGAAAACAGTCACCTCTTCCTTGCAAAGATGGGTTATGACAGTGCTCTTTCCTTGTATTTTCTTTTCTTTTTTTTTTTTTGAGTTGGAGTCTCACTCTGTCGCCCAGACTGGAGTGCAGTGGCCGCTCCCGCCCACTGCAGCCTCCAACTGCTGGGCTCCGGCGATCCTTCCGCCTCAGCCTTCCAAGTAGCCGGAATTACAGGCATGCGCTACCACGCCCAACTGATTTTTTGATTTATTGTAGAGATGAGGTCTCGCTGCCCAGACGGGTCTCGAACCCGCGGGCTCAGGCAATCCACTCACCTCAGCCTCCCAAAGGCGCGGGATTACAGACTAAGCCACCGAGCCCGGCTCCTTGTATTTTCATTGTTATCCTTTAGATTAGTGATACATTAATGGATTCATCTACTATTTACTTTTGTATCTAAATCCATGTACTTAATTGCTTTCTTACACTCTATAATCAGTATTCAGAGTTCTTAATGACTTTGAATATTAAAGATGGAAAAAATAGTGAAATAACTTCTGAAGAAATATGTGCATTTGTATAAGATTTGGAAATAATTCCATCTTGCCTTAAAATGTGCTCTTCTAGTCAAAAATGTCTTGGCAGAGTCTTGGTTAAATTTCTTGACTGTGTCACCACCTTTATGTACATCACTGAAAGCAAGTAAGAGAGGAGATTATAGTAATTCTAAAGCATGACGTATTAGGTCCGGTTTGGTGTGCTGCGATATCAAATAAACCCCTAACATCAGATATAGGTTGGCCAGTCTTTCTCTAGCTTTTTTTAACTTTGCCATCTGAAGCATGTAGCCTCCAAGGTTATGGCAGCAGGTAAGAAAGGGAAATGCACACCTGCCAAGAAATGACATTAATGTGCTCACACAGTTCATTGACCAGGAGTAATAACATGGCTTCAATCTAATTGTAAGAAAATTCAGTGAGTACCAAATCACTGGTAAAGAGAAAGTATCTATTTCTCCTTAAGAACTGAGCATCCAATTCCTCTATATGCCATCTGGATTCTACTGCTTCAAGGAGAACAATTTCCAGCCTACTGGTTCTGTATCTTATGGAATTTTAAAACAAACCACAGTAAAATTCTAACAATGAAATTTATAGCTAGAACATAGAATACTGGCAGAAGTTAACCTATTTTAAAATAAGAAGAGCACACTAATATAAATGAGTGTATGTTTGATGACCAGAAACATTTTATCTTCCATAATAATATGCAAAAAAGGCATTAATGTTTTTTTAAATAATTGTGTATCATGGGATTTGTTTTCTTTTGGTAAATAATAGCATTCAATAATTTTTTAACCTCTATTAACTCTCAGGTAGAACAGAGTAATAGTACTCCCAGGGATGACAGTTGCATCAAGATGCATATTGCATGCAAGCTCTGTATGGGCACTTAACATTTTTTAAAGTAGAAGAGTTCTTAAAATCACAGGAGCAGATTTATTAAATATCAATGAAAGATTAGGGCTTCAACTTTAACTCGCTTTAGACACCAAACTTGATTTTTTTTTTAACAGAGGCAATTCACAAATTGTCACTACAAGGTTGGAATCATCTAAAATACAAGACCAATTTGACAAAAGCTTTCATACAGTAACTGAACAATATTTAAGGATAAGAAAAGAAAAAATTCAGCTAATTTGTTTGGTCTCTTTGATGACAGTAAACTAATTTGGATTTCAAGATAGCATTAAATTACTATAGCAGCATTTTTATCATTGGCATGTCACACCCTAAGAGGTCACAGTGAAAGTGAGAGATAAAGCAATTTCGGATATTTCAAGAAAGCAAACAAACACAACAAATTCTGTGCCCATATGTGAGCAGACATTTCACTGAAATGCTTACATTTTATCCAAATCTTTGCCTACCATGGACACAGTAAATTCAGACAAATGATATTTTCAAGTTTCTAGTAAATGTTTATTACATTTTATTACATAGCTACTAACCCACTGTGATTATAGAAAACAGCTTGGTTGATACACATGTGCATGTAATTATACTTTATGTAGTATGAATAAGCAAGCATGGTGAATCTGTGAAGGCCCAAAAGACTGAACAGTTTGTGTGTTTTTTACTAATAATGTTATTTTTAATTCACAGCTAGGTTTTCTTCTGACTATAAAAATAGTATGTGCTGATGGAAAGTATTTGGAAAATAAAGAAAAACAACAACAACAAAAAACCTATTAGTAAATATTTAAGGTAAACAGATATTTGAGTTTATTTCTACAAATCTTATTCCTACAAATAAATCAATTATGTCAAAATTTGGTTCATACTATGTTTGTCTGATATATACTGTAAACGGTCCTTAATTTACAAGGAAGTTATGTCCTGATAATCCCATCATGAGTCAAAAAAATAATAAGTTGAAAATGCATTTAATACCCTAGTAAACCCATTTTAAGTTTCAAAAATTATAAGTTGAATCATTGTAAATCAGGGATTGTCTTACATGGTCTTCAAAGGATGATTTTTAATGACCATACAATATACACAAGCATACATATATACACATGACAATATTTTAAGAACTTCTATTTGGCATGTTTGAACTGTATATGAAATTTTTACTATTATAATAAACACTTTACTGAACATTCAAGTATGTAAGTCCCTGTCCGTATATTCTATTTGATCTTGAGCGGAAATGCTGTCTTAAGTTGATATTTTTGGATCTTAATAAGTTTTGCCAAGTTCCAGTGGCATTCCATAAAATAATGTTTCAGTTATTTTAAATTTAAAAGTACACATTGTCTGCCTGTAGAATTTTGTTTATTGGCATTGAGATATGAATGCTTTAATTTATAAAGGTAGTTTTATGATAAAAGAAACTAAGTGGAGAAATGTAAGATTCTCACTGAATGAAAAATACAGGAAGTATGAAAAGAGAACAATGCAAATATTTGTAGTGTGGTTTTAGAAGGGAATATATTGCTTCTAGAAGAAAACAGCAAGTAACTTAGAAGATAAAATGAGACAAGCAATTCTGATTTATAGGCTATGGGAAGCAATTAACATTTTAAGGGAAGAAATAACTGAGGATTGTTTCAAAGAAAAAAAAGAGAATATTGCAAAAGTGTTCAGAGTTTCTAATACGATTGATGGAGTGTGAGAAGCATTTTTAATAAAACTGATTTAGCTTCTTAAGATTAGTTAGTGAGACCACCCAAGCAATACTGGTTGACGAAGGAGCAGAATATTGGGAAACATAAAATATTACCATCAGAACTATACATGTGGTTAGGTATTCATTCCAATTTTATATATGTCTTGTCAACTTTTTAGTGAGGCATAATGCAAGACAATACAGATACAAAGCTCAACAAGAGACAGTTCTGTGTTGTAAGCACTCATAGAATAAAGCAGAGAGGAAAAGTAATTGTGTACAGAGTTTATACTATAATACCGAGGCATAAGACAGAAAAAAATATATATATGTATATATAATAATGGAGGTCTCAGTTGAAGTAAACAGAGAAAGTGACCAAGTTTGAGAGGAGGAATCAGAGAAGACTTGACACAGAGATGACATTACTGGAATCACTTGAATGATGAATGAGTCTTTCAAGGAGAAAGTTTTTCAGCAAACATTCCAAACAGAGAGAAAAGCACATGCAGAGTTCTGGAGGCATAAAAAAAGGCACGGTACATTCAGGAAAGAACTGCTGGTTCAGTAGGGCTGTAGTTCCAGGCTGATACAAACTCAGATGGAAGGTGATGCCAGATTCAATTTTGAAAAATCTTGTAAGGAGTTAGTGTATTATCAAGTTGTGTCAAAAACTCAATGAACATTTTAAGCAAGGAATTAATATAATCAGATGTGCATATTAGAAAGATAATCCTAGCAGTGGCATGGGGAATTGGCTGGAAAAGGCAAAAAGGGGAGACCACAAAAGGAATAGAGAATGCATTTTCAGTGAGGGCAATAGTGCCCTCAAGGGCGTGAAAATTGGTTAGGGAAAGAGGAATCTTAGTTATTATAATGTTTTGTGGACCTTCAAACCTCAATCCCATCCAACAAAATTTTATTGCTTGATATTTAAGTTTTCTTGTTAGGTAAAAAAAATTAATTTTGTTAGGGATATCAAATTTAATTAAATGTTTTAATTAAAAACAATGGTTTTTAAATTAAATTATATTAAAAATTTCTTTACCAGGAAAGTATAATGAAACAAATGGTTGAGAAACATAGTGTTAGACTATTACTCCAATTCTGGAAAAGAGAATTTTGAGAAGTTGAAACAGGAAATTTTAAGCAATAGACAAAATAACGGATTCGAAAAATATTTAAGATGTAAAATTGTTAGTAAAAAATATCTCAATATCTTTCTTCACATGATGATTATTCGTATCCAAATTAGGCTTATTTTTTTTTTTGCAAATTTTAAGTATCCCAGCAGCCTAACAATATAATAATCAAATCACATCTATAATGCAGTAGTCCTTTTTCCAAAGCTTCACTTTTTGTGGTTTCAATTACCTGTGATTAGCTGTGGTTTGAAAATATTAAGTTAAACATTCCAGAAATAAACACTCTAGAAATTTTAAACTGTGTAACATGTTGATGATGTGTTGAAATCTCATGCCATCCCACTCCACCTCACTCAGGATTTGAATCATCCCTTTGTCTAGTGTGTCTAACCTGGATATGCTACTAGCCCGTTAGTCACTGAGCAGATTGTCTAGGTTTTCAGACCATGTAGTATACACATGGTTTGGTACCATCTGCGATTTCAGGAATCTACTGAAGGTCTTGGAATGTCCCCCACAGATAAGTGGGGAGTACTGTAAAATGTGTGTGTGCACAATGCAACACCTAAAATTCGAATTTTAGAGAGAGAGATATATAATTTTTTTAAGTACAATTAACAGGAAAGGTGTCAAGTAAAACCAGGCACACTGTGGTTTTGTCCTGTCTCAAGCCCATAGATACAACTTTGCATATATTCATGCAAAAGTAGCTTATGTAAGCTCCTATTTTATGATTTGTAAAGAAAGTGCTCATGATTTTATGCCTGAATCTATTTATGTATTGAATTTTGAGAGAGATTTTTAAGTGACTAGATTTATTGCTCTTCAAATAGTTTTGTTTAGATACTCTCCACTTATTATTCTGTAGTAAATGGATGATTGAATTATATGGATCTGTACAATGTTTAGGAAATGTATTCTAAAGATGCAGAAAGTATTTTATGAATGTTCATTAAAATCTAATTTGTTACATAAGAGTAGCATTCAATAGGGTCTAGCTAATAAGTCATGGCACATCTATGTAATAAAAATCTATGCAGCCACAAAAAGGTTAATGTGTATTTCTATGAATTTATGTAAAATAATAATTTACATATAGAAAAATATTCTGTAACTTGCTTTTTATGCATAAGATCTATCTTGAGATGTCAATATATATAATGAAGTATATATAAGAATAATATACAAATAATATATAGTATATTTATGTATCTTTATACCCATATGCATACAGGTATATGCATAAAGTCAAGACAGACTGAAAAACTAAAGTTAAAACATAACCGATTTGTGTAAAAACTAATGACAAATTCATTTTTCAATATTCCAGATGTACTTGAGAAGAATGTTTATGTCAATATTTCAGTAGCAGGACTTTATATACATTTGTTGGGCTAACATTGATAATCATGCTAACTAATTTTTTCATATTCCTATTTATCTTTTAGGTTCCATCATCTATTTGTGAGTAGTATGTTAAAATATCACCATCACAATATGGTGGCTAATTAATTAATTCCATTAATTCAGACATTTTTTACTTGATATGATTAAGGATATATTGTTGAGTATTTTATATACAAGACAAATATATATTCTTGTAAATCTGCTCTTTACATTATTATTGAAAGATTATTTGTATTTTACCTGTAATTTTGCATTAAAATTTATACTAGACTCTACTAGGCCAAGTTTTTTCAGGAATGCGAGGCAGTTGGAATTCTCATATATTGCTGGTAGGAGTGTAAATTTTACAGTAACTCTGGGAGCTATAGAGTTGAATACACAACTAAAATTGAATACATGCATTTTTTCTGATCTAGCAATTCTATTCCCAGTTGTATACTCAACATGCACATGTCTACTAAGTATGTAGGAATATTCATAGTGACATATTTTATAATATCCTCAAATTGGAAACATCTCAGATATCCACCAACACTAAATGAGGTGCATACACTATAGTAAATTTATACAATCAATATTACATAGCAATAAAAATGAACTCAATCACATAGATGAAACCTACAAACTTAATGTCAAGTAAAACAAGTAAACTCTAAAAATAAAAGTACTTAAAAGTACTACTAACTGACACAGAAGTGAGAATAGTGCTCAACTTTAGGGATAAAGAGGAGGTAGTGACTGAGAGGGTACATGAACAGTGCTTTGGAAAGTTGACAGTTACTCTGACTTTGCTGATAGGTTTTTGCTTGTGGTAACTTATTTACTGTTATTTACATTTATATTTTGTGCAACTTCTTGTATATTTATAATACTCAATAATAAAATGAGTAAAAATAAAATTTTCAAAAAATAGAAATAGATGAATTCTCTTAGAATTATAAACTATATTTAATTCTTTTGCCAAGCCAGCATGATTAATGAAAAAACAATATAGCATAGCATCTCTTGTTAAGTCAGAAACAGAAAAACATAGGTTTCTGACCTATTTTTTAAATAACTTTTTATTGAAGGTGTTATGCATTTGGACAGGAGAATGATATAAAAGATTAAAGACAAATGTTGAAAGCAAGATTTAAAACTTCTAAATTTGCATCAATTTTTTAATTTTATAAATGTGACCTCTAAGAGAAAAACCTAAGCATTTAATATGCTGGTTACTGAGGTACTGAATTGGCACAGACATCAATAGCATATTTATATCAGCAGCAACCATTTAGAAGATAAAATAAAAGTTACCATTTGCCATAATAACAACAATAAAAGCCAAACTCCTAGGAATATAGTAAATAAAAAAAGTAAAAGTTATATTCACAGAATATTTTAAGGCATTACTGAAGGTCACAAAAGAAGATTTGAATTAATGGAAATAAGCAGAATATTCTCAGACAGGAAGACTTGGCATCGTAAAAGAGCCAATTTTCTCTAAATAGTATTACATAATGAGATTCCCCCCCCAAATGCTATTTTTGTTCTTATTATTACTCTATGGCTCATATGAAACAGTAGACTAATAGAAAAAAACTGAGAAAACTCAGAAATAGAAGAAAAATGAAGTAGAGGCTGTACCTTCCAGGGATCGGAAAATATTTTAAAGTTGCAAAATTAAAATATAGTATATAGTGTAATTAGCAAGCAAGGAGATGGATGCGAAAGAATAAAAATTCCAAAAATAGATCAAAATATGTGTGGGTATTAACTGTAATATAAAAGTGGCATCTCAAGTCAGGTGGGAAAATGTTACAACTATTCAATAGATAGTTTTGAGGTAACTGAATTAGTTCTTCGAAAAATAATTTTGAGCCATGCCTCACATTCCACAGAAGGATACATTCCAAATAGACTGGAAATTTAAATGAGAAAAAAAAAAAATATTTTTAAATACTAGAAGAAAACATGGGGGAAATGTTTTATAATACTAAAGAAAAAGACATCTTTTTAATTATAATCTCAGAATCCAGAAAGCACAACAGAATGAATTGATAAATTCTAAATACATCCATCAAAGACTGCACCCATGATTCGCTGAAGCAGCTATAAAATGGTTATGTTCATAAATTGTATTTTCAACACATCAAAAACTGTGCAAATAACAAGAAGTAGAGCAATGAAAATTAACTTGTGGGGAGAGGTGACAATGGATAATGACTTTCTGTGCTGAGAACATTTATAAATTCTGGACATGGCCTGAAGATTAGGCATAATCTTTTGCAGGTCTCAGCTAAGGAAAGGAAAGACAGCAGTCTACAATGGTTGTGAACACTGGTGTGACAGATCGTTTAAAGGAGTCATCAAATGCACACCTGGTTTACCCTATGAGAAATTTGTTGAGATCTTTAGCACAGCAGAAAGCAGGAAGGCTAGACCTGGAACACCTAAAGGGCAGGGTAAAATCTCTGTGGCCTTGAAGTGCTCAGGAATAAAGTCCTACTACAAGATGGGACTTGCTTAAAATACAGTCTCTTTTTCTTTTAAGACATGCACAAGAATTTGAAGCTTTCTGAGTGGAGACTAGGGAGCTAAATTCAAACCTCCAAAGAGAAAAAAACTTATCCTTCTGGAAATATTCATGACTAAAGAGACAGAAACATCACATTCAACAAAAGCAAAAAGGAAGACCATACCTAAGGAAAAGGACAAACTGAAGTGGTAGAATCTTTTTAAAAGATTCTCAACTCAAGCTAAAAAAATGTAATTCCTGACTGATTATGATTACCAGCATATGACCTTTTTGTTGTCTTAGTCTTCACAGGCTGCTGTAACAAAATACCATGGACTAGGTGACTTATAAATAACATTCATTGATTTGTAAGAGTCTGGAGGCTGGAAGTCCAAGATGATGGTTCCAGCATTATCAAGTTCTTGTGAGGGACCTCTTCCACGTTGAAGACCGCCAACCTCTCATTGCACCCTCATGTGGTGGAAAGACAGCAAGTTAGCTTTCTGATTTCTTCTTATAAGAGCACCAATTTCATTCATGAGGATATCATCCTCATCACTCGATTGTCTTCCAAGGCCTCACCACCAAATACCATCACATTGGGGATTAGATTTCAATTTATGAATGTTGAGAGACCACAAACACTCTGTGTTTGTGACACTTGCCTGACAGAGAAAATCACTTCTTGTGGGATGTAACATTATCATAAGATCTTCAATTCTCTATAGAGATACATATATCTGGGCATAGAATTAAAAATTAGAAGAAATGTGAGGGTAGAAAATTATAATCAATTTTCAAGAAGAAAAGCAAATAATAGAACTAATCAAAGACCATCATTCTCCTAGTTTTCCTAGTCAAAGTCTGGGTTCACCAGAATTATACTGCTGACCCAATGTTGCCTAACAAGAGATTCTTCTAATGGATAAATTTTGTTTGGTGGTTCCACACTCTGTGACTGAAGTTTTCTTAGAATTTCTTCCCTTTCTCCATTAACAGGAGTTAAACTTTACTGCAGTCTTAAGTTCCCCCTTTTACTACTGTTCGTCACAAGCGTTTCCCTCAATCTTGCACATCTAATTCCATCTTGGCATTTATTTATCAAAGGGGCCAGATGACATGAATAGTGCAATAAATGTTAAAGCTATTGCTGTGCTTATTGTGAACCAAGTGTAAAGGGGCCAAAAATGTCAAGCTAATGTTAATGTGGGTCTAAGAAAATGTCATATAATGAGCAAACTTCTTATATTAAAAAAAATCCATTTAAGCTGGTCTAAGTCCTACTACAAAGCATACTAGCTATTTCTGAATATAGTCATTGCTATGCTTTATGTCTTAGAAATCTGAACACTTCCTGCAATAGACGAAAGGACCAGTCCTTTAGAAATGAGTTGTTGAAGGTAAACGATGCAGTGAGTAGTCTATTCACATCATATTTGGCAAAACCTAATTCTCACTACCATATAAATGAATAGCTCTAACCTGCTTGACTAGAATACCCTTGGAGCTTAACTCCACACTGTTCATTTTCTTTCACCATCTGTTGATAGCAATGAGCCATCAGTCTCTTGGGCTATTGACCTTCAATTCAGTGGTTGCTGCTTTCCACAACTGCATGAAAACATTTCCAGAGATCTAGCTTTAGCCTTAGGAGAAACATGGAAACCGTGGGCACAAACACACTAGTCACTCCTAACTATAGAATGTGTACAACTACTCTAGAGTTTCTAATACTTCCTCTCAATCACGTTTTGTCAGCTATAGATATACATAAATAGTCAGTTTAGTGGATTAGCTAACACACAGGTTCAGATTGTCAAATCAGACATCTGTGATTAAGTTTTACTAAAAAATATTGCAGGATATCGGTCACCAAAAGGTTTATACAAGCCAAAAGAAATCCCGAATTTCAAAAGCAGATCTCCAGGTCCTAACTTCCATGTCAGAAATGAACTTCAGGACCAGAAAAGATGAGGTCTCGGTGAGATTCATGGAATTCCTCAAATAGAGAAGATAATTTACGGAGAGCTGTTTACACTAAGGTCTCTGGGGAGCCATGCCTCATAGTTTCTCCATCCTATTTACCAAAGATAAAAACAGAGATCATGTTAAAGCCATTTTCAACATAAGTAAGTCTCTTCCTCCTAGCAAATGTCATTAATCAATTTACCTGAAGGTCTAGCTGACAAGGTGATTAGACTTGGTCATTTGCCTTCTTTCTTGTCCCCTGGGACATGTTCCCACAAGCCACCTCCCTAACAGGAATGAAAAGATCAAAGGCTAACTGGGTTTAATTCCTTCCCTGATGAGTAAAAGATGTAAGCATGAGAAAGAAAAAAAAAAAAATCCAAATATATGACTGGTAAGGAGAGAAAAGTAGGTCTTGTAGAGATATAAGGGAGAGATATAAGGAAGAGAAGACCATGAATTTGTTGGCAATTAGAGGTAGAGTAGTTTATTCAACATATATACGACTTGAACTTCATGCTTGAGATCTGGTTCCCATTTTTAAAACGTTTTAAACGTTATTTAGCATCTCTGAGCTTCAGTTCCTCAAAAAAAAAAAAAATGGAGGTAATATATTTCTTTTTTTTTTTTTTTTTTT
>NW_007259684.1:382943-388625 GCF_000164805.1 Carlito syrichta | reverse complement strand
CACTGGCTGCTCCCGGCCACCGCAGCCTCGACCTGCTGGGCTCTGGCGATCCTTCCACCTCAGCCTTCCAAGTAGCTGGAACTACAGGCGCGCGCTACCATGCCCGGCTAATTTTTGACTTATTGTAGAGATGAGCGCTCGCCAATTGCCCAGGTAGGTCTCGAACCCGCGGGTTCAAGCAATCCGCTCACCTCAGCCTCCCAAAGGCGCAGGATTACAGGCTGAGCCACCGAGCCCGGCTCGGTAATATATTTCTACAGCAAATTATATAAGGGAATCTGGTACCTGGTAGAAGCACATTAAATAACGTTTTCTTAATTTTACTTTAAAACAATAGAAAATAATACTTTTTTGAAAGTTGTTTTTTTTTTTAACAGACATAACACAAACAGCCCAGATATCTGCCACCTCTTTTTATATGCTTTACCTGTTCTCAAAATAGGTGTTATATTCCCTTGGGGAAATTTTAATTGCTCTTGCTAACTACAGAAGATTAAAGAATAAAGAGGTTACATGTCAACATCATTGTAGATTATTGCTATAAGACTGAGTTTATATGGAGAGTTTAACTAATGCTCTCTCTCTGAAAATCAGGACAACATCAAGAAAATTATAATGTATAAATTAGGAGTCAGGGGAAAGTTCAAATAATTAACCAGCTTCATTTCAGCTCTTTCCCCTTTTGCAGATAATTGCAATATTTGTTTGACTTGATAGCATGTGCTAAAGCTATATCCAAGAAGGCTCCTCTTGCAGGACATGCAACTTTCTGCTAAATAATATAGTCGAACTCCTTCTGAGTGAAATAAAAAGCAGTCTCACTTGCTATCACTGATAAATAAAAGTCAGACACTGATGCCACTCGGGGTTTTATGGCAAGATCTCCTATTGGACTATTGAACTCATGCTTTAGGGAACCATAAAGGGCAATGCCCTAAGTTTGTACTAAATTGCTATTTGTTAGAGAGATGCTTCCTAGGTTGGGTCACTTTGAAAAGCAAGTAGTCTCTCTAGAGGTATGTACGTGTGTGTATAGCTAAAATTTTATGACATCACTCACCTAATTAAATTTTATTTCAGGGTGATAGAGATGCCCTTATGAAGATAGGAAAACTAATAGTGCACACTGCATCTCTTTTATCTATTGTCTCCACAACTTCCAGCCCAGATGTACACAGTGTTGTGATTCACTTTGTGTGTATGTTTATTTTTGAACCAGTCCTGCCACCAGTAATTTTGCACTAATGTCAGGCTATAGTGGACTTAAAATTATTTTCTTTACTGATTAGACTATAAATCTTTTTAAAATAAAAATTCTTCCATGAATAGAACCCCCCCGAAAATGAAAATCTTGATTCTTTTTTTTTGGGGGGGGGGTCAGAATTCTTGCATACTCTACTGACTTCAAATTATTGGTCTTCTAGTAAGTGATATTCTTCTGATGAGTGTAGCATCAGACTATTGATTAACTGTGGTAATTTAACATCATGATAAAGAAATCATATTCTTCAAAAGAAATGAAACTAAGATGTGTTAACAGCTTGGACTCTTGGTTGAAGTTTAATGCTTTTTATACTTTTTAATTGATAGAATTCATTTTTAGAGAAAATTGAGCAAATAGAACATAAAGTTTCCATATACTCCCTTTCTCCTCCCTCACAGTTTCTCCTAGTATTAATATCTTGCAATAGTGTTGCACATTTGTTACAATTGATGAACAAACATTGACATGTTATAATGAACTGAAGTCCATAAGGTTCATTAGAGCTCACTCTGTGTTGTACAGTGCTTTGGGTTTTTATAAATGCATAATGTCAAGTATCCATCTTTACAGTATCATACAGAATAGTTTTACCACCCTAAACAGCTCCTGTAGTTCACTCATTCATCCTTACTTTTCTTTCTTGGACCCCTGACATCCACTGATCAATATCTCCATAGTTTTGCCTTTTCCAGTATGTCATATAGTTGGAATCATATAAGTGGTATTTTCACTGGCTTATTTCACTAAGCAATATGCATTTAAGTTTTCTTTATATATTTTTTGACATAACAGTTAATCTCTTTTTTATCACTGAATATTATTCCATTGTATAGATTTACCACAGTTTGCTCATTTCTTCTCCTTTTGAAAGACACTTTGAATTCAATTTTGGGCAACTATGAATAAAGTTGCTAAAATTGTTCACGTTCAGGTGTTTGTTTGTTTTTTGAATTGGTGTCCAGCCTGGAGTGCAGTGGCATGCTCACAGTTACCTAAATTTTTTCTTATGCTATTTTCTAAAAGTTTCATAGATTTATGTTTTATATTAAGGTTTGTAATCTATTCAGAATTAAATTTTTGAAGAATATAAGATCTGTTACTAGATTCATTTTTTTGCATGTAGAAATTCAGGTGTTTCAGTACTATTTGTTAAAATGACTATCTTTTCTCCATTGAATTGCTTTTGCTTCTTTGACAAAGATCAGTTGACTGTATTTGTATGGGTTTATTTTCGGTCTCTCTATTATGTTACATACATTTATTTGTCTATATTTTTGCCAGTGTCAGACTATAATGACTACTCAAGTTTTATAGTAAACCTTGAAGTCCAATAGTGTCAGTGCTTTCATTTTGTTCTTCTTCAATATTGTGTTGGTTCTTCTGGGTCTTTTACATTTTTCACATGACTTCTAGAATCATTTTGTTAATATCTATACAATAACTTGGAATTTTGAGTAAGATTGCATGGCATCTACAAATCAAATTTGGAAGAACTGATATCTTGACAGTACTGAGTCATCCTTCCATAAAATGGGATCTCTCTCCATTTATTTATTTTTAAAAAATAATTCATTAATATTTTATAGTTTTCCTCACATAGATCTTATACACGTTTTCTTATTTGTAACTAAGTTTTTCATTTTGGGAGGAATGCTCATCTAAATGATAAATTTGTTTTAAACTTCAGATTCCATTTCCATTTTTTAATTGATTTTTTTAATAAGTAAGATATTGACTATTGTATATTGGCCTAATTTTCAACCTTTCTTAGTTGCTTACTAGTTCTAGGAGTTGTTTTGTTTTCAATCTTTCAGATTTTCTACATAGACAATATGACCATTTGTGAACAAAAACAGTTTTATTTCTTCCTTCCCAATATTTATACCTTTATTTTTCCCTTTTCAAATCTCATTTTGTTAGCTAGAATTTACAGTAAAATGTTAAACAAAAGTGGTAAGAAAGGACATCCTTGCTTTGTTCTCAGTCTTACAGAAAAATCTCTAGTTTCTTACCACTAAGGATGATGGTAACTGTAGTTTGTTTGATATGTGTTCTTGATCAGTTTGAGAAAATTCACCTCCATGCCTAGTTTGCAGGGTTATTTGTTGTTGTTTCATGAATGGTATTGCATTTCATGAATGCTTTTTCTGCATTTGATGATGTAATCGTATATTTTTCTTTTTAAACCTGATGATATGACAGCTTAACACTCATTGATTTTCAACTTTGGAACCAGTGTTGTATACCTGAAATAAATCCCACTCAATCATGGCATACAATTTATTTTTATATGTTGATAGATTCAGTGTTCTAATATTCTGTAAAGGATTATTGCATTCATGTTAATGAGAGATATTGGTGTGTAGATTTCCTTTATGACATATCTTTTCTTCTTTTGATATTGGGGGTAAGGCTGGTCTCATAGAATAAATTTGGAAATGCTGTAACTGTTTATACTTTCTGCAAGATATTGTAGAGATTTGTTATGGTGTCTTTCTTAAATGTTTTGTAGAATTTACAGTGAACTCTTTTTTTTCTGTTTGGGAAGATTAATTATTGATTAAATTTCTTTAATAGATATAGTCTTGTTTAGATTATCTATTGCGCTTTGTGTGAGTTTTGACATGTTTTTCATAAAATTGGACATTTCATCTAAATTATTAAATTTATGGACCTAGAGTTATTTATAAATTTTTTCCTCTTCATGCCCATGGAATCAGTAGTGATGCCCCTCCTTTCATTTCTGAGATTAACAATTTGTGTCTTTTTCTTGGTTATGTACAAGTGGACCCCCCAACAAAGGAATTTTTTTTGGAGGGTGGACCCCTTTTAATAAAGGTTTCCTTCACTAGGTAAGAGTTCTAGGAACCCATCGGTATCAGCATACCAGCCAGTTTTTTTGTGAGAGGCTGCATTCAGCTTCAGTGAATTTTGGAGAGGAGATTTTCTCAACATGTTTACCCACTTCATTATGTTGATTTACGAGCTCACTTGCCTATACAGTGCTGAGTGTTCGGCAGTTTTTGACCAGAAAAGGCATGATCCCCAAGTCCCACCCTCCCTATTCATCCAGTCTTGCCTTAAGCACTTTTTTGTTGTTGTTGTTTCCCCTAATGAAAAATGTGCTCAAAGAGAAACATTTTGCTGATATGGAAGAAGTAAAACAAAAAATGGCAGAAGCACTAAAAGGCATCAAAATTGACGAGTTCATAACTGTTTTGAGAAGTGAAAAAAGCATCCCAATAGGTATATTGCATCAAATGAAGAGTACTTTGAAGGTGTCTGAAGTTTAAACATGTAAGAATAAGTACACAATGTTTTGTATATAAATTCCAGTTTGGGGGTGTCTCCCTTGTTTGTGCATACACACACATCCACACACATATTTTCTATTCTTGAGAGAGAGAGGTATAGAAATAAATATATTGAAAGACTGTTGGTACTTTTGCCTTTGTTGGCAAACAAAATGAACAATAGATGAAAAAGAACTTCATCACTATTAGCAAACCCAGGTGTGCACTGTGTGGAAATGAGAAGAATAATAACTATGAGAATGTTGATACCTTATTCTGTACCTGAAGCAATTAATAAAAAGTTATTTGCTTTCTGATGAATTTCTGAAACTTCCCAAGATGGAAATTCACCATATTTTACATAGAAATAAATAATGCCCTCTAACTTATACTTTTAAATTGTAATATTAAGTGGTAAGGCAGGATTTTGAATCTATAACCTTAACACTTTGAAACCTATTCTCTTTCAATACTTCTTTGTTGCTTGTGATGATTCAACCCCATTGGCCTGAGCTCTGAGTTCTGAGAAAAAAGTCAAACTAGCGTAGTTCTTGTTCTTTAGTATAATATAAAATAAATGATACTGTTGCAGATACTGGAATGTAGCTACTTGTCTGCCCATGAAGCTATTTTAATACTATTGTCTAGACTCCTAAGGCTAGAGTTCTGGTGGAAGAAAAAAATTGTCAGTAAGCTGTGGAAATATAAATCGGCTGAATTTGGTGGTTCAGTCTATAATTCCAGCACTTTGGAAGGTCAAGGCGATTGAATTGCCTGAGCCCACAGGTTTAAGACCAGCCTGGGCAACTTGGCGAGACCTATCACGGGTTTGAGACCTATAAATCAGAAATTAGCCAGGCATAGTAGCACACACCTGTAGTTCTGGCTGCTTGGAATGCTGAAGCAGAGGGATCCCCAGAGCCCAGCAGGTTGACTCACGGGGTGGCCATAAAAGTGTCACTGCAAAGCCGGGCTCGGTGGCTCAGCCTGTAATCCCGCGCCTTTGGGAGGCTGAGGTGAGTGGATTGCCTGAGCCCGCGGGTTCGAGACCCGTCTGGGCAGCGAGACCTCATCTCTACAATAAATCAAAAAATCAGCCGGGCGTGGTAGCGCATGCCTGTAATT
>NW_007259684.1:317255-382847 GCF_000164805.1 Carlito syrichta | reverse complement strand
CCACTGCACTCCAGTCTGGGCAACCGAGTGAGACTCCAACTCAAAAAAAAAAATAAAAAAAAACCAAAAGTGTCACTGCATTCCAACCTGGGTAATGGAGTGAGACTCTAACTCAAAAAAAGAAAAAAAGAAAAGAAAGTATAAATCATTGTTACAAAGGTAGTACACATCAATACAGTTATATGTTGTAAAGAAATCAATAAGCAAATCTGTTTGATAAAATATATTGATGATATGTTTAGAATTCTGTGCTACTTATGTGTGATTTAATGTCATTAGTGAAGCCAGTGATTATATATTACTTACATAGAGAGGGGGCCCTATATATTACTATATATTACTCACATAGAGGGGGTATCCTAATGTCAGTGTCTTTACTGTTAAATCCATACTATTAATCACAGCTGTACTATTCAAAACTATTAGATACATCCTCTCAAATCATTTTTAGAAACAAATATGTTTCAGTTGATGTAATTTTGGGGTGCCCTTTTAACAAAAACCTCTTAGAAGGGATTGATTATGTACACAAAATACATGTTTAGCACCAAGAGCATGGGCTTTAAACTTAAGGCTTTCTGAAAATAACAAAATGATCATGATTAATTTCATATAGACAAATATCCTTTATGAATCTTTGCATAAATTAGAAGTAATTTACCTAAGTTTCTTATAGTCAATCTTATTATTACTCTTATAGATGTATGAAAAACAGTGGGCTTAAGGGCACTAGATGCATAGTCAGAGATAATATCAGGCATAGGATACCTACTTTATTCAAAGCCATTCTCCATCACCATCCTTGTCAAGAGACTATACAAGAGAATGTTAACAGAAATTGGCAATACATGCTGGGAGAAAGGTAAAGAGATTCAGAAGGAAAAGAGAAAGAAGAAAAATGAACAAACATGAGAGCTTCAGAAGCTATGGCTCTTTTCTTGAGCAGTAGGGTCAAATCTTTCATCTGATTCTTATTAGGCTTTCTTTATATGAAATAGGAGCACTGCTGGTTGGAGGGGTGTCTAAGGGTGTATAAGCAGGACATGACTAAGTTTTCGAGGTTGGGAACAGATATTGAATGAGATATTGTAGATATGTCTACCATTTATTTCAGATATAAAATACTTCTTTACTTGAATCTTCAACCCTGATGAAATGTTTGTAATTTCTACACTGTCACAGGAAAAAAATCCCCACAGCATTTTGTAATTCTCAATTTACATAGCTGATTTTATATGTTTTTAACAGTCTGTCAAGCTTCTGACAGCTGTAAAGTTTTGGAACACTGAAAAGATACGGTGTTGGAATATCATGTGGGTAAATTAGTGAGCTATATTAGAATTCTGAGGGGCATAAGAGCAAATTCCTATGCAGCTGCACTTATGGGGCTGATGGTTAAGGACATGACTCACAGATTTAAGAACTCTAGAAACAAATGCTTCTCAGTGTCAAATCAGCCTAAGCCAATCTTACCAATAAAGCACTTAGAACTTAGGGCCTATAAGTCACTTAGAATAGTAAAATCAGAATCTCTCAGGGACCCTCAACTGTCTTTCTCTCTCTCTCTCTCTCTCTCTCTCTCTTTCTCTCTCTCTCTCTCTCTCTCTCTTTCTCTCTCTCTCTCCCCCTCTCTCCCTCTCTCTCCCCCTGTCTCCCTCTCTCTCACACACACACTCACACACACACACACACACACACAAAGGGACATGTGTGTCTGTGTATGTATGCATGCGTGTGTGTATTTGTGTGTGTGTGTGTAGACACGAATTAGAACAATATTTTCAAAACTTTTACAAAAGAACAATGTTTTCGATGTGAGCTGATAGAGACTAGGAGTTGGTTAAGGTCCATCCAATATTTGTCAAGGTCTATCTACTATCAGGTAATATCAGAACTCTAACAGGAGTTCACATGTGGATTCTTAAAGGCATCAGAAATTTAGAGATACAGGGCATCTTCAAAGAAGAAAGGAATCAGATATTCCAATCAGCATCCAAGGTGGGTATATACTGCATGGCCAATGCTATCCTACCCTCACCAAGGGCCCACAGCTGCCTGCAAGCCAAATCTGGACTGTTGCCTATTTCTACATGACCCATGAGCCAAGAATGATGTCTAAATTTTAAAGTGTTTAAAAACATGCTGAAAGAAGAATAATATTTTGTGAAACAAGAAAATTCAAATTTCCATAAATAAAATGTTATTGGATCACAGCCATGCTTACTTGATGGCATATTGTCTATGGTTGTTTACCCAGTACAAGGCAGAGTTGAGTAGTTGCTACAGATACTCTATGGTTCACAATGTCTAAAATATTTACTATTTAGACTTTATATTCAGTTTCCTAGGACTACTGTAACAATTGGCTACAAACATAGTGTGATAAAATATCAGAAATTTATTAACACAGTGTTCTGGAGCTAGGAGCTGGGCTAAGTTCCATCCAATATTTGTCAAGGTCTATCTACTATCAGGTACTATCAGACCTCTTAATAGGAGTTCACAAGTGGATTGTTAAAGGCATCAGAAATTTAGTTTGGAGATACAGGGCATCTTCAATAAATTACATAAAACTGAGCAGAGCTGTGCTCACTCCAGAGGCACTAGGGAAGATTTCACACCCTGCCTGTACCATCTTCTGGTGGCTCCAGGGATTCCATGGTTTGTGGCTGTATTACTACAATCTCTACCTTGGTTTTCACATTGACTATCTCCTGGGTGTTCTCCTCCTAAAACAGACACTTGTCATTTGGTTTAGGGCCTACCAGAATGATCTTAATATCTACAAAGAACTTTTTTTTTTTTTCAAATAAGATCACACATAAGTTTCAGGTGGTCATATCTTTTGGTGGGCCACCGTTGACTCTACTAGAACGCTTTAGCAAAAAAAATAAAAAAGGCCTCAGTCTAGAATTTTAACTCTCAGTTACTGGAAAATGGGAATGTAAAAGAGACAGAAGATAGATTGTGAGACTGTTTATATTTTGCAGTGTGAGCTTCTGTTTTTATCCAAAATGTATGAAAATCTGTTGATAGCTGGATAATTTTTGTAGACAGTTAAGAGGATGCTATTGGGAAGATGGAGTCTAATTCCACATTTGCATGATTTCTTGCTTTCTAACAACTCCTCAAATAAACTATATGTCAATGGATGAACTAGGCTAGAGGCCTACATCTGAAAATAATGAGGTTACAAAAACACCAGTAAATGCACACAATCGATATACCATGTTAGGCAGAACCTGTGTATAAGTACAGATGGTCCTTGACTTGCAATGGTTTGACTTATGATTTTCTAACTTTATGAAGATGTGAAAGCTATATACATGTAGTAGAAATTGTACTTTGAACTTTAATCTTTTCCTGGGCTAGCAATATGCAGTATGTTATTCTCTTGTGAGCTGGGCATCAGCAGGGAGCTACAGCTCCCAGTCAGCTACACAATCATGAGGGTAAACAACTGATGCTCTGCATTGTATTATGTTGCCAGCATTTTTTGGATAATAGTAAAAAGAAGAAACTGTACAGTCAAAACTTGATATCTTCCTGAAGAAAACAATACCTACTAAACCATCAACAGACTTGGTACCCAGAGGCCTTCTAGCAACTATTCTTGAGACTCATCAGAAGAGAGAGAAATTGATGACCTTGTCACTGTAGCATCCTCATCATCCAGAAATTGCTTTTAGTTCAATGCTTCAGACATTCTTCAGGCCTGGTGTGCTTTCGGCTGTGTGTGTTAATTGTGAGTCTCCACAGAACCATTCTGTTTTTCACTTTCAGCACAATATTTGATAAATTAAATAAGATAGTCAGCCGGGCTCTGTGGCTCAGTTTGTAATCCCACGCCTTTGGGAGGCTGAGGTGAGTGGATTGCCTGAACCCGTGGGTTCGAGACCCACCTGGGCAGCGAGACCTCATCTCTACAATAAATCAAAAAATCAGCCGGGCGTGGTAGCGCATGCCTGTAATTCCGGCTACTTGGAAGGCTGAGGCAGAAGGATCGCCGGAGCCCAGCAGGTCGAGGCTGCGGTGGCCGGGAGCAGCCACTGCATTCCAGTCTGGGCGACAGAGTGAGACTCCAACTCAAAAATAAATAAATAAATAAGATAGTCAACATTTTATTATAAAATAGGTTTTGTGTTAGATTATTTTTCCCAACAGTGGACTAATGTTTATATCCTGTGTATGTTTAAAGTAGCCTAGGCTAAGCTATGATGTTTAGTATGTTAGGTATATTAAGTGCATGTTTGACTTAAATATATATATAATGTCAAGTATTCTTTTTTAAAATGTTAAGATATGGGGTACAATTCAGGGTTAGGTATACAAATGGCCATTATGCAAGTACCATTGTCCATGAGATGTGCTCGCCCCATCCCATCTCCCCTGGCAGTTTCCCACTGCCAAACCCTTTCTTATAGTATTATGATAATTGTTTGAGGTCTGATTATGAGTAAGAACATGTGGTACTCAGTTATTTGTTTCTGTGATAGATCACTGAGTATTACAGATTCTAAAATGCATCCAAGTTACTACGAAGTTTATAATTTTGTCCTTCTTTATGGCTGAGAATATTCCATCGTATATATGCACCACATTTTTTTTTTTTTTATCCAGTCCTCTTTCAATGGGCAGCACAGTTGGGTCCACATTTTTGCTATTGTGAATAATGCTGCAAAAAACATGCATATGCAGGTATTTTTTTCATAGAGTGATTTAAGTTCCTCCAGGTATATTCCCAGTAGGGGGATTGCAGGGTCATATGGAAGATTAATTTTTAGACCTTTTAGGAATCACCACACTGTTTTCCACAGAGATTGTACTAGTTTACACTCCCACCAAGAGTGCAGAAGTGTCCCCTTTGCCCTGTATCCTCTCCAGCATCTGTTGGTTTTTGAGTTACTGATGATGGCCATCCCTGACTGAATTTAGGTGGTATCCCAGTGTGGTTTTAATTTGCATTTATTTGATGATTAATGAAGCTGAGCATTTTTCTATGTATCTGTTGGCTGCTCATTTGTCTTCTTTTGAGAAGTGTCTATTCCTATCTTTTGCCCACTTTTTAATAGGGTTGTTTGATTTTTTTCCTTTCAGCATGTTTGAGTTCCTTGTAGGTCCTAGATGTTAGGCCTTTGACAGATATACAGTTGGCACATATCTTTTCCCATTCTGTGGGCTATCTTCCTACTTTCTTGATGGTTTCTTTGACTTTGTAGGAGCTTTTCAGTTTGATGAGGTCCTAACTTGTGTATCTTATCTATTATGGCATGGGCACTTGAAGTTTTGATCAGGAATTGGTTGTCAGTTCCAATTTCCATAAGGGTTTCTCCTGTATTTTCTAAGGTTCTTATAGTTTGAGGTTTTAAGTTTAGGTCTTTGGTCTATTTAGAGTTGATTTTTGTTTATGGCGATAGGAAGGGGTCTTGTTTTAATCTTATGCATGTGGTCAGCCAGTTTTTCCAGTACCATTTACAGAGTAGGTTCTCCTCTCCCCAGTGGTTGTTGGTAGAGGTTTTGTTAAAGATGAGTTGGTTGAGACATTGAGGTTTTGCTTCTGGAATCTCATCCTTTTCCATTGGTCTATATGTCTGTTCTTGTACCAATACCAGGCCGTTTTGATTATCCCAGCTTATAATAAAGTTTAAAGTCTGGGAGTGTGATATCTCCTGGTTTGTTTCTTTTGCTGAAAGCAAAAGCAGTTGGTTTTGGCTATTCGTGGTCATTTATGTTTCCATATTAATTTCTGTAGTGTCATTTCCAGGTCTGAGAAGAATGATGCTGGTGATTTACTGGTTATTGTGTTAAATCTGTAGATTGCCTTGGGTAGAATGGCCATCCTAACAATGTTATTTCTTCCAAAGCGTAAGAATGGAATATTTTTCCATTTGTTTGTGTCATCTTTGATTTCTTTGAGCAGTGTTTTATAGTTTTTGTTGTAAAGTTATTTGACTTCTCTGTTTAGGAAGATGCCAAGGTATTTCTTGTGTGTGTGTGTGTGTGTGTGTGTGTGTGTGTGTGTGTATGTGTGTCTGTTGTGAATGGGATTGTGCTTTCTATTTGGATTTCTCTTCATTTATTTTTGATGTATAGGGATGCGACTGTCTTTTGCATATTTATTTTATACCCTCAAACTTTGCTAAAGTCCTTTATCAGTGCAAGGAGGTTTCTTGACAGATTCTTTTTTTTTTTGAGTTGGAGTCTCTTGTTGCCCAGGCTGGAGTGCAGTGGCACACTCACGGTTACCACAGCCTCAACCTGCTGGGCTTAGGTGATCCTTCCGCCTCTGCCTTCCAAGTAGCTGGAACTACGACGTACGACACCACGCCTAGCTGGTTTTTGTGATTTATTGTAGAGACAAGGTCTCACCAAGTTGCCTAGACTGGTCTTGAACCCCCAGGCTCAGGCAATCCTCTCAACTTGGCCTCCCAAAGTGCTGGGATTACAGGCTGAGCCACTACACCTGGCCGACAGATACTTTTGGGTTTTCGAGATATGGTATGTCATCTGCAAAGAGCAGTACTTAACCTCCTCTTTTCCTATTTGGATACCCCTGATTTTCTTCTTATCTGGTTGTTCTAGCAAGGATTTCCAATACTATGTTCTAGCAAGGATTTCCAATACTATCTGGTTGTTCTAGCAAGGATTTCCAATACTATGTTGAACAGGAGGAGTGAGAGGGTACATCCTTGTCTTGTTTCAGTTTTCAGGGGAAATTGTTCCAATTTCTGTCTGTTTAGCAGTATTTTGACTGTGGGTTTTTCATAGACGGCTCTTATTATTTTGAGGTATGTTCCATCTATGCCTAGATGTGTGAGGGTTTTTATCAAGAAGGGATGCTGGATTTTATCAGAATCATGTAGTTCTTGTTTTTACATCTGTTGATGTATTTAATTATGTTTATGGTATTGCAGACGTTGAACCAGTTCTGCATCCTGAGGATGAAGCCTTCTTGGTCATAGTGGATGATTTCTTTTTTTTTTTCTGAGTCGGAGTCTCTCTCTGTTGTCCAAACTGGAGTGCTGTGGCACACTCACAGCCACCCCAGCATCGCTCTGCTGGCTCAGGCGATCCTTCCACCTCAGGCTTCCAAGTAGCCAGACATGAGCTACCACACTGGGCTAATTTTTTTTTTTTAATTTATTGTAGACATGAGGTTTCGCCAAGTTGCCCGGGCTGGTCTCGATCCCACTGACTCAGGCAATCTATTCATCTTGGCCTCCCAAAGTGCTGGGATTACAAGCTGATCCACTGAGCCCCACCCATACAGGACGATTTTTAAGATGTGCTGTTGGATCCGGTTTGCTAGAATCTTGTCACGAATTTTAGCATGCCTTACAATATTTCCAACTTACAATAGGTTTACCAAGGATGTAACCCCATTATAAGTTGAGGAGTATCAGTAGTAACTCTGGTTTGATTAAGATGTCACATCCTCTTTTAATATGATTGTATAAAATTGGATTCTTGTCCCAAAAAGAGAAAGTTAAGGGAAATTTGATTAAGTCTTTAAAAACATGCAGGGATATATCTTTATGGCTCTCTAGAAATTTGGAGTTTTGAGAATAATATCAAAATCTGGTGGCATGCTTTTCTCTTATATATTGATTGTTCAAATAAAGCACTTCAAAACAGCTGAAACTTAGTCTAGAGCAGTGGTGGTACCATAGACTGACTTGTCATAAGCCACGAATTCTGTAGGTAAAGAAAAACAAAAGATAACCTTGAGACAAGGGAAAGAACTGTACTGACATCCAGAATTCTAGACAAAGAAGCAGGCATTTAGGATGTCTGTATCTGGCAGGGTTCTGAGATTAAGAGGGTGGGAAGACACTTGGTTTTCTGGTTGATGATTGAGTGAAGAAAACAGGAGATAGAAATGGCCATCTTTCTAGGCCAAAGAATTCTAGGATAAAGCTCTAAAATGTGAGGATAGCATCAAGAAATACCATGGAAATGGAAACTACTAATAATAGATATGAAGTAGATCTAATTTTTCTCTGTAGAAATCTCTATAGAAAAGAAAGAAATTTAGCCTGAGACATTTGTTTACTAATAAAATTTGATATCTCAAACATAAATAAGGACGTCATAATATGTCCTGAAAAATATAGCAACTTTTTATAACTATGTCATGAAACATATATAAATGGGTATATACATGAACAATTATAGACATAAACATGTACATATACGTGTATGTTTATCTATACATACATAGTTACCATATAAATATTACTGTTTAAATGTATAAGTATTTGTAAAAGAACTATATATGATAAGATATATAGTTAATAGTTAATATAATACAGGTATAGTTATAGTGTATATATATATATATATATATATATATATATATAACCATAAAATCTATTGAGGAAGAAAATGACACCTTGACTGTTATGAGATTGTTTTGGGAAAGAAGATCAATAAAACACTGATGTGCAATGAAATTCACTGAGTCATCTGGACATCCAACGCACGGAAGATTCTGACCAATTGCTATGGTATCTTGACATTTTGTTATTGTCGATAGTTGTGTGCATTGCAGTGTTTTAGAAATCACTTTAACAGGGTCTTTATTTGTGGAAGTAAAGATAAGTATTTACTGTTTACTTGACTAAGAACTAAATGCAATAAAAAAAATCTAATGTATGTTGTTTTGATTGTGATATGGTATTTGACAAAGGAATGTAAATAAATTTTAGTGAAATCATGCCCATATATCTTAACTAATTTTTTCTTCTAAACTCTTATTTCCAAGTTTAATTTAATTTTTTTTTTTTTTTTTGAGTCGAAGTCTCACACTGTCACCCAGGCTGGAGTGCAGTGGCACGCTCACGGACACCACAGCTTCGACCTGCTGGGCTAGGGCGATCCTTCCACCTCAGCCTTCTAAGTAGACAGAACTACAGGCATGCGCCACCACGTTCAGCTCATTTTTCTTGACTTATTGTAGAGATGAGGTCTCACCAAGTTGCCCAGGTTGTCCTGGAACCCATGGGCTCACCTCAGCCTCCCAAAGTGCTGGGATTACAGGCATGAGCACCACGCCCGGTCCTATTTAAATTTATCTAAGTTGTTATTTCTCCCTGAATGTTATTTTTTTTCCACAAGATATATATCCTTTTTTTCTTATTCATGCATTTGTTGCAAGGCATTCAGGATCTGGAATCACAGTTTTAGAGAGATGCAGACTGGTTCTTTCTATCTCATGCTGAAGAAAAGAATGTGGAATGTAATTGACAGCCTGGCTGTGTTGCTACCTAGACTGTAGCAAGTCTCGGATCTGACCCATTGAATGACCCAGACCTCCAAAATGCACTGTTGTTTCCCATGATGACACACTCTTGTGGTGAGGATAAGATTTCATATCAATGAATGTTTTCCTTGTAACCTTCAGATAGGAAAACAGTGTGACTCAGACTGAGATAGGAAAAAAAATTCTCCCATTCAGCATCTAGGGAAAGTTTAGCCTTATTCTTAGGTGTAGAAGTTTGGGGGAATTTATATTGGTGAAGTGAGCTTGTCTTGCCACATTGAGACAGTCTGGAAAGGTGATGATAAATACATGGAAAGGTAGACTTTTTATTACTTATATTATTAGAAAAACTGGGGAAACTAAAGAACATCCCAGATAGGGTGTTTGGATAAAGTATTTGGTGACTAGGTAGAGTGAGACAAAGAAAGAAAGGCGACTAAGAGTTGTAGGATATGAGAGGTGGTCAGAAACAGAAGGTAAAGAGGATTTAAAAGCATTGCCTTGATTTTTATTAGCTCTCTGGCATTTTAAAGATCTGCAAATACATTGATGATTTTTAATTCATTTCAGTTGTTAGTTGTGCTTCTGTGAATGGATAAGTCTAGAGGGACATAAAATCTATGATAATTCATAAGTGACAAAGAACCAATAATTATTTTAATACATGCACAGTTTACTGTTTGTTGGTTAATTTGCTTTCCTGTTACCAGCAGCTTTAACTGGGGAGATGCACAGCTTTCTCCTTTTCTGAGTAGAGGATTATTTGACTTTTCTAGATTACAGTCGAACAAGATAAGAGAAGGAATATAATGGATTAAATTTCAAGGAGACTGTCTACAGTTGACAAGATTCATCCAGGGTGTGGAGCCTTTAGTGAGCAGCAGAGAGAGTGACTCAGGACATTAATACACGGTGTGGGTGCATGGGATGGCTGATAGGCAGGTGCACTGCACTGTGATGCTTTTGCCCAATTTATGCCATATCTTCAGCAAATTGTGATAAAACATTACTGAACTCCTCCTGGAAGTCCAAAAAAGGCGGAGTTATGTTTCAAGTTGACATCAGGTTAAAGGGGTCAGTCTTGGACTAACTGAAACATTCCTCTTGAAATTAGAAACAAAAACAAAAGAACTAATAAGAAATTTAGTTCAATAATTTATTGAGATTGTATGCTGGACATGAGATTTGCTTATAAAATCAAGAAATTATCTGGATGTGGTGATGTGTGCCTATAATTCTAGCAACTTGGGAGGCTGAAGTGAGGGGATCATTTGAATTCATAAGTTTGAGGTTTCAGTGAGCTATGATTGCACCACTGCACTGCACCCTGAGCAACACAACAAGAACTTGTCTCAAACAAAGAAGCAAAACAACAGCAAAAAAAATCAGGAGATCAAAATGGTTATCTAAACCATTAAGGGATTAAAATAGTGGGCTGGCCATGGTGACTCACAGCTATAATCACAGTACTTTGGTTCTTTCTATCTTTGGGAGGCCAAGGTGAAACGATTGCCTGAGCCCACAAGTCCAAGACTAGCCCAGGCAACTTGGTGAGACTTCATCTCTACAATAAAATAAAAATATTAGCAAGGCATAGTGACACATGCCTGTGGTTCCAGCTACTTGGAAGACTGAGGAAGAAGGATCGCCCGAGTCCAGCAGGTTGAAACTGTGGTGACTGTGAGCTTGCCACTGCTCTCCAGCCTGGGCAACAGAGTGAGACTCCACCCCAAAAATAAACAAATAAACAATCAAACAAAATAAAGTCTTTAAAAAAATCTTGGAGAGTAGAAGTACATAGAGAAAAAAATTACAAAAGAACTATATGTAAGACATCATGAATCCAAGAAAAAAGTAAGATCATTGACTTTCTCTGGTAGATAACATGAAGAACAAAAATTAAAGCAGCAGAACTCTAAGTGTAATGGGGAAAAAATCAGTATTCCATCTGTCAATGACTGTATATTGACAAGTAATTAATGGATTAGAAAGGAAGACATTGAAAATTCAAAAGTAAATAGAGGAGAGGTGCATGGTGCAAAGTAATTTTGTTTCAAAAATAATAAACTGACACATTAAGATCCAGAAACTTCTTTCTATATTTGCAAATATCAGAAAGAAGCTTCTGAATCGATAAGAATGTTTGTTTGTCTTGAACATGAGCCAAATAGTAGCAACAGTTGGCAGAGGATTGTGCATGAAAGAGGATACTGGGGAATCAGGGACATACAGTCATACTTCTGTGGTGAGAAAATACTATTGCCCATGTATAGGACCTTCCCCAGAGGGATCTGGAGATCAAGGTCAATCAATCACTAAAATCTCTCCCCCATCATATTTATATAGCTGAACTTAGATGGAATGAACAATTTTTTTCCCTTAAAAGGAAAATGCAAAACAAAAAACAAACAGAGCCTCAAAAAAGCAACTTGTAATCTGAGAAAGGATGACAGTGTGATAGAGAAGAATGTATAGACTAATTTTAATAATAATAAAGGTATATTTACTGATTTATACATACTAGGCAAAGTGCTAAGTACTGTATATGCATTGTTTCACTTCACCCTCATAACACAGTTGTAAATAAATGATAGCAATATACTTATTTTATAGAAAAAAGACAAGTATGGAGAAGTAATAGCAATTTCCCAAGGTTACTATTACAAGTAATATAAGTATTATCAAACAGTTATTAATCACGTTACAAGGAGGAACCTCCTCAAAAAATGTATTTTTTAAAAAGTGTATTTATTCTTACATGTTTAAACTTCAGTCACCTTCAAAATACTCTCCATTTGATGCAATACACCTATCAAGACACTTTTTCCACTGAACAAGACAGTTTTTGAATTTGTCTATTTTGATGTTTTTTAGTGCTTCTGCCATTTTTTGTTTTACCTCTCCTTATTCAGCAAAACATTTCTCTCTGAGGACTATTTTTATCCAGGAAACAAAAAAAAGTTGCTCAGAGAGAGACTGGGTGAACAGAAAGGGTGGGGAATGGGAGTAATGCCATTTTTGGTCAAAAGCTGCTGAAAACAGCATGGAATGGGTGGATACGCTCATAAATCACCCATCGTGAAATGTGCAACACATTGAAAGAATATCCCCCCTAAAATTAACTGAAACGAAACACAGCTTCTCACAACAATGCTAGCTGGCACACTAATGCCAGTGGGTTTCTAGAACATTTACTTAGCAAGGGAAGCCTGTACACAGGGAACTGCCATCTAAGAAATAATTCTGATTTTTTGGAACAGCCCAATAACTATTGTAAGCATTTCTCATACTTTATTTAATTCTCATGTGATCCTATTTGTGAGTAATATTATTCCCATTTTAAACATGATAACACAAAATGGTTAAGTTGGGTAAGACATCTAATCTGCAGACCTAGAGCCTATATGTTTACCTTTTAGACAAGGTTATTTATATGTTATTTGCCCATAAATCTATCAGGGAAAAACACCCTTAAATCTCTTTGTGCCCATTTACCTAATCATGAATTTCAAGTTTCTTTCATAGTAGTGACAACTAAAGAAGTTTTTATATAGTACAGAATAATGGCATCAAAACTTTGCAATTAATTATTATCCTTCAAATTTTCAACTTTTACAAATACTGTGGAAAAAAGGATAGCTAAAGAAAAAGACTTTTAATGTGAAATCACTTGATGTCTATCATGAAAAATGTATAATTTAATTTAAAATATAACCAACTAAACTCTTACGAAGCTATGCAAGATATAAAATTTTAATGCAGTTTATAAAATACATAGACATGTATTTTTCTTAATAGAGGGCTAGAATGTGGGGTGCTCACATTTCAGTTTGCATTTTGTTGTAAAATTTTCACCAGTCCCCAACAACATGAAATGTAGTGAGCTCTACATGAAGTTCAATGTATCAAAATCGAAGTACTGTGCTTTGCTGGATATTTAATGTTTTGGTATCAAAGTGTCTTTTCTTTTGGTCAGTTGGTATATACAAATATATATGTATATATATAACTTTACACACATGCAGCAACTTACTGTTAGCTTCTTGTTCTCTGAATTTTTTTTTTTAATTTACTTGATGAAATCCAAGGACTTAAATTCACTGATACAATTTTTCTCCCTATCTTTAGAAAGAGTGACAAGGGCATTGCCACTTAAGAAATATTGACAGTCAAAAAACAAACAAACAAAAGAAAACCCAAGAAATATTGATGGTCATGTGAGGCGGCTCAGCCTGTAATCCCGCACTTTGGGAGGCCAAGGTAAAAGGACTGCCTGAGCTTGGGGGTTCAAGACCAACCTGAGCAATCTGGTGAGACCTCATGAAAGGACTTAGGCGCCAGTGACAACTCCACACCGGTTGGGAACCAAGAGATTTATTAAAGCGGCGGCCACAGGGGAAAAGGGAAAGGGTCTATGACCGCAGGGTTGCGGAGGGAGAGAGAGAAGGAGAGAGAGAGAGAGAGAGGGAGAGAGTGAAAGAGTGAGAGAGAGAGAGAGAGAGAAAAGGAGAGGGGGAGAGAGGGCAAGAGAGAGTGTGAGAGAGAGCTATGTAGGGAGAGGGCTGTATTTATTAGCCTGACAGTGGCCAGAAGGGGCAGCGCTAGGTTTTATTGGAGGAGCAGCCTGGGAGCAGGGTGGGCAGATGCCATGTTGTAGGCCCATTGGATGTACAACAAAGCTAGCTACATTATGGAAAGTGATTGGACGTGTGCTAGGGGAGTCATGCGTGAAGAAGCCAGAACCTAGGGCCTTTGTTGTCTAGGGTGGCAGCGCCATCTTGGGGACGCCCTTCTGACTGTTCTCTGCGCCCTTCACTCCCACTTTTTCTGTTTGTTTGGGAGAGGGGGCATCGTTACTCCTTCTGGCTGCTTCCTGCTGGATGTGGATGTTGTGGGGTGGGGTGGAGGAAGGGCACAGAACCAGCCAGAATAGGGTCCAGAGGTAGGCACTGAAGGTCAAGATTTTTGAAGGTGAGAGTTCCATGAAAGTTTTTTGTAAATGTAGAATGGCGACTTGTTTCGGTCAATCCGCCAGTGGGCACAAGGGCGATAGTAACCAGCTGTCTTGGAGTAGACTGTGGAGGTAAATAGAGAACCTGGAAGAGAACATGTCTAAAAGAAAAGTTAAGTGATGTTTAGGGACAAGGTGTTGACTCCTCTATTGGGACAGGTTGATAACTATTGAGTAATAGGAGGTTGAGGCTTTGATTTGAGAGTTTAATTAAGCATTGTTGGAGAAATTTAAAGATATATGGGGCTATTAAATAAAAAAATGCAAATTAGAATGACAGGGCCTAGAAGTGGGGCCAGTCAGGTGACAAGAGGGTGTTGTAACCAGGTGAAAGGAGAAGAGTCTGGCTGTTGTTGGTGTCATTTTAATTTATCACTTAGATGATTGAGGATGTTTAGGTTTTTGTTTTTGTTTTTTAATTAGGCATGGAAGAGAGAGAGAGATGGGGATAGAAACTCAAGACTGGCAGTCATATGGCTGGCAGTCCACTGTGGCCAGACGTCGGGTATATGAGTGGTCCTTAGAAGTCCAAGACTCTTTTACAAAGAATCTCCAGCAAAATGGTGGGATGGGTGGTTATTTTGCCATTGAGGTGGGTTAAAATTAATAAAGGAAGGAGGGTTAGGTTGATGAACATTGTGCTGGAAGGGGTGACTTTTTATAAAAGACACTTAATAGGAATGAAGCTAGTTATGATGAGGAGGTATGTAATAGCCAACAAAGCTTTGGCCATGCATGGCCGATTTATAGGTGTTGACCAAGTAAGTAATATAGTAAGGAGGATGGTAATTAAGCCAAGAAAGGAAAGGGGCCAATGGTTATAAGATTTTTCTGCACTGAATCCAGGATGTTTGTTTGGATTTGGATTTGGATGGGTGGTGAGTTGGGACAAGAAGGAGGGGGAGTTTATGTCCCATATTTGAGGATTTATTATAGAAGGGGGTAAAGAAGGAAGTGAGCCAGTTGGAGAATCGTTAGTAGTTAGGAGGACCAAAATGGGGTTGTTACGGGTTATACTTGGGTTAAAGGTGATGGACGCCTGGAATTTGGCTAGAATGTCCCTGCCCATAAGAGGTACGGGACATTGAGGCAGTATCAAAAAGGAATGAGTGCCTGATCTTGTATCTGAATATTTGTCTAGGGGGGATGGGATAGGCTGCTGTTTGTCTTTCAGTAGAATGTCTGAATACTTGTTAATCACTACACTGAGGCCAAAAGACTAAGAATAAGCTAAGTTTTTTGTAGGTTTTTATAGGTACCTTTCATTTTCCATTCCTGCTCTTGGAAATATTTTTATAATTTTGGGAAATGGGGCGAAGATCATTTTTTTGTATCTACTTTCTGCTGAGATGGGGCCGTAGCGATGTCTCTACCTATTTATTTTTAAGGGCATGAACAGGAAATGTCAGAACCTTAAGCAAATGCTATTTGGATCTAATAAAACATCAAGTGAGAGCATAGGCAAAGATTGTTAAGTAAACGATGATGAAAAGAGTTATTGTCCCAAAAAACAATGTTGAAAAAGTGAAAGTTCCGTAAATTGTATATTTTCATTAACATAAGTTGAAATATTTTTTGTAAATTATTTATAGTTGCATTTTAACAAGGAAATATAGCCACTTTGATAGAAAGTCTGAAGAAAGATCGAAAACATTAGAGACATGTGGTTAGGTTATAGCTTAAATTGAGAATTGAAAACAGGTAAACATTGGCAAGAGAAAACAGTTTCCTTTGTTTTTATAATAGGTCTGATATACTTTTACAACAATTGATTTGTTAGAGAGTGAAGCCCAGGTTATTTTGCCACTCGCCCTATGTTGGATAGTAATCTTTATGCCTGGAAGGAGATTTTAAAGTTTATTAGCAATTTGGCAGTGTTGTTAGTGAAATTAATTTATCTGGCCTTTAGACAATTTAGAAGGGGCTGGGGTAGGTGCAGTTTTTGGAGCTTGCTGCTTATTTTACTCTAGAGACTGAATTAAGAACTTGAAGAGTTTAAGTAGCAAAGTTTTTAAAAGCATGTTATAACACAAAATCACAGTAGTTATTGTAAAAGTTATTTATTTAGCTAAAATGATAGTCCAATGATTTTGAAAAGAAAAAAAACCTGGCTCTTTTGTTAAAAAGACAGTGGGGGGAGGGCTACTTGAATTTTGTCTCATTTTTCTCCCCCTGTTGTTTAAAGGAGAAACATTTTTTTGGAGATTGTTAATTAAGAAGCTCATGTTCTGGTCTTTGAGTAGCATGTAGGCCTAGCATTAGTGTAATTAATATTAATGGTAAATTTATGGAACATTTTGTAGCCTCGAGTGTTTACGGAATTTCTTTTACTTTTTTCCACTAACTTTTACCTACCATGTTCGATAAACTCATACCATTTTTTGACATGCTTAAACCTATTTTTGTTCTATACTTTCTTTAACCAGCCATTCTATTATAGAACAAAAATGTACCATACAATATTCTTTCCTATATAATTATTTATCTTTCCTTTATCCTTTCTTAGTAAAAACATACCTTATACCAGCAACATTTTTACATTCTTTTTTTTAACCTTAGAGCTCTAACCAAAGCAATAAGTTTATATGCAGTGGAAGGGCTTAGATAGAATCCAACATAGAACTATTAGGGGAATCCAGAGTTATACAAAGGCGCCCAAAAAGCACAGTGGTGATGGCTTAGGGTAAAGAATAATATGAGTTTTAATTTTTGTCATAATGTCCCTTTCCAATAATGGAGCTGGGCATGTTGGCATAATAAGAAGAGAGTGATGAAATATTTTATTTTCCAGAACACATGGAAGTAATGGCATAGTGAGGGACCTGGATATAATGCCCTGTACCCTCACAACCAAAAGGGGTGAAGGAAGGAGTGGACCAGGAATTTAAGTAGAGCTGAGCATGTAGCCCCTGTATTAATAACAAATGATATAACCCTGCCAGCTACTGATATTTCCACCCTAGGCTCGGTTGGTTTATTAGTTTGTTCTGAAGACATTGGGGCTACCAAGTTAGTGGCAAGTCAATCTGACTGGAGCAAGCCCAAGAGATCCCCTTCTGAGATTGTGTAAGATGCCTGGTGTCCCTTAATTGCAGCAAGCCTCTGGGCCATGTGCTCTCCTCCTTCTGGGCGAATGAGGCAATCATGAGCCCAATCCATGCTGTTTGCATTTGGGACAGGGTTTTGCTGGTGGGCAGGGCTTGACAATCTTTGGCCATATGTCCATTTTGATGGCATCAGAAACAAACCTGGGAAGGGGGCTTTGTACCCCTTCTGCTGTTGGTCATCTGGGGTGGAAGATTATCAGTGGTGGCCTTTTCTGCTAAAGTGGTAGATAAAAGCTAAAGTGTTTCCCACTTATGATGGTGGTCCTGTATTCTTTTCTCCTCTTGGTTGTTAAATATTTTAAAGGTCGTGTCTAATAGCTCTAATTGAAGGGTTTGTGGGCCCTTTTTTAATTTTTGGAGTTTGTGCCTAATATCCGGTGCTGACTGGGAGATAAAATACATAGCCAAAAGAGTTTGTCCCTCCACAGAGTTTAAATCAATATTAGTAAATTGCTGCAATGTCTCAGAGAGGCGACTTAGAAACATTGTTGGATTTTTATCTGGTCTTTGAAAAACCTCTTTTATTCTGTCCTAGTTAGCCTGTTTATTAACACCTTTTTGTAGTTAGTTACCAGGATTTATTTACATGATCCCTTTACTTTTGTCTGGGAAGAAGGTTGATATGGTCTCAGTTCAGATATAATTTGAGAGAAATTTATTATAAGAAAACAACAAAGAAGAATTTTTTTAAACATTTTTTTGTTGCAGCCACCCCCTTGAGAAGAGACCTATCAAGCCATGTGGAAAGTTGAATGGGGTTTTTAAGTACGTGTGGAGGTGGTGACTTGTTGCAGCTTGTAGGGCTGCCACCAGGGGGTTATCAAGCTGTGAGGGTAGGGGGGTGAGAAGGCTGGAGGTTGGGGTCAAACACCGTGGCCTTTGGCACTGGCCCCTTCTCTGAAGGTAAAAGAGAAAGACTGAAGGTCAGGGTTAGGTGTCATGGCCGTAGACACCAGCCCTTCTTTTCCAGATAAAGGTGAAGGGTGAAAAGGAGGAGAAACTGATGGAGAGTGGAATAGCAAAAGCAGACTATAGGAGGTCTATCTGCTGGGTTGAAGTTAGAAATAGAGGAGGAGGTGGCAGGATTAGTTGTATATGATCTAAGACTTTTTTTATTTGTGAGAGGTCTGAGATAGAGAAGGGGATGTGCACCTGGAGGGAGGGGACTTACAGTGTTTGCAGTGGGGGATGGGGGGCTGGAGGAGGAGGCATGGATGCCTGTGGAACAGTGGGAGGGAGGGAAGCTGTGGAGGAGGCAGCAGATGCCAGCATGAGTGGGGGATGGAGGCTGGAGGGATTACAGTGGAGGCAAAGGCAGGGATGTTCACAGAGGAGAGAAAAGGACTGAACGTAGGGAATCTCTACCCACCGTTTTGAACGCTCACAGAAATTGTATAAGTCCCGTATAATATTGGGATTTCGGGACCCCTGAGGGGGCCACTGATTTTGGTTGTCTAAGGGATATGTAGGCCAGTCCTGTGTACAGAGGCGAATTAGACATTTGGGTTTGATATCGGGGGAGAGAGAAAGTGTAGTGAGATTGTTTAAGAGGCATTTAAGGGGGAATCGTCTGACAGGGATGACAAGCCTCCCGTGGTGGGACTGGTGGACTAAACGGGGTGTCCCCTGAAGAGTCGACTGCCCAAGAAGTGTGGCTGTGGCAAAGCCTGTCATCACAGGGGTTTGGCACAACCAGGGTTCTCCTGGAGAACCGAGGGGTCAAGGCACCTAGCGCTAGGAATTTTCGGAACAGACAGAGAGCACTTGACCGAGCGGCGGGTAGGGAGTGTATTCGCAATTCCTGCCGGTCAAACAGAGTTTTTGTGGGGCAATAGACTTGAGGACCTCCGAGGTTCGCTATTGCCTGACAGACGTGGGAGCCCTCCGGAATCCGCTGTGGGCTAGCAGACGTGGGACCCCTGGGGTCCACTGCAGCCCAACAGCCATGGGAGTCCTTAAGGAGGGGGGAAGAAAGAGAAACCACTGTGGGTTAGCAGACATGGGACCCCTGGGGACTGCTGCAGCCTGACGGCTGTGGGAACCCTTAAGGGGGGAGAGAGAGAAAGAAGAGAAAGCCTTTAGCTGCAGCCTTGCAGCCGTGGGAGTCTTCAGGGTTTGAGAGAGATAAGGGAGAAAAGGCCTTTAGCTGCAACCTGGCAGCTGTGGGAGTCTTCAGGGTTTGAGAGAAATAAAGGAGAAGAGAAGGCCTTTAGCTGCAGCCTGGCAGCTGTGAGAGTTTTCAGGGTTTGAGAGAGATAAAGGAGAAGGGGAAGACTTCAGGGTCCGCTGTGGCCGTGAAGGCCGAGGCGGAGTGCATTCCCCCTCGCCCGGGGGCTGGAGGGACTGTCGGACGACCAACGGTCAGTTTCCCCCCGGCTGTCCCGGGCAAGTTTTAAGCTTCTGTGTCGGGGAAACTCACCTATCCAATGGTTGCTGGTGGATGCAATTCACATGTTCAAAACAGTGGGGAAGGTCCAGGAGGGCTGGAGTGGCCACAGGCACCGGGTTGGGGCTTCCACCCACGGGAATACACTTGCACAGAGGCAAGGGAGCACCCGATCTGAGTCACAGCACCAATGAAAGGACTTAGGCACCAGTGACAACTCCACACCATTGGGAACCAGGAGATTTATTAAAGCGGCGGCCACAGGGGAAAAGGGAAAGGGTCTATGACCACAGGGTTGGGGAGGGAGAGAGTGAAGGAGAGAGAGAGAAAAGGAGAGGGGGAGAGAGGGCAAGAGAGAGAGTGCGAGAGAGAGCTATGTAGGGAGAGGGCTGTATTTATTAGCCTGACAGTGTCCGGAAGGGGCAGCACTAGGTTTTATTGGAGGAGCGGCCTGGGAGCAGGGTGGGCAGATGCCGTGTTGTAGGCCCATTGAACGTATAACAAAGCTAGCTACATTATGGAAAATGATTGGACGCGCGCTAGGGGAACCATGCATGAAGAAGCCGGAAACTAGGGCCTTTGTTGTCTAGGCTGGCAGCGCCATCTTGGGGACGCCCTTCTGACTGTTCTCTGCGCCCTTCACCTCATCTCTACAATACATCACAAAAACTAGCTGGGTGTAGAGGTGTGCATCTGTAGTTCCAGTCACTTGAAAGGCTGAGGAGGAAGGATCACTTAAGCTCAGCAAGTTGAGGCTGCAGTGGCCATGAGCGTGCCACTACACTCTAGCCTGGGTGACAAGAGTGAGACTCCCACTAAAAAAAAAAAAAGAAGAAAAAAAAGAAATATTGATATATTCTAAACAATGTTTTAGAAAAGGAAGTATAATTATCAAAATAAAATAAAATTCATTTTTAAGCTTTGCTAAAAACTATATTTTTATATAAAAATAGTAGAATTTCTGATTAGTCATTTATCAGCTTACATTTATTGATCTTCTGTGAGAACCTTGCTGTGCACACACAACTTGTGCTAGGTATTACTCAGAGTTCAGAGGCTATTAGAGGAGTGGATTTTTACACAAATAATCATAGGTCAGGTTACCCTAGAAAATGTAAATGAAGAACTTATGCTGAAAGAATTTACAACGATTTAATTAAATTGATACAGTTGAAAAGTATCCCATTTAAAAAATAGAAACCATATGCTGATAATGACACAAAATAATGTCTATAGAGAAGTTAGGATTAGCAAAAAGACAATGAATACTTTTAAATTTAATTTTAATTTTTTTAATTTTAGAGTTATGGGGTACATGCGAGGATTTCTTACATAAATAAACAGTGTTCAGGTGAGGTGTGGACATCTGGTGAGCCCTCTCTCTTTCTGGTTGTGGACCTGGTACCCAACTTATAATTATGTGCCCTTATCCTTCCTTCCTCTGACTCTCCTTTAGCAGAGTCCAGCATCTGTTCTCACATTTGTGCTCATGTGGCCAGAGATTAGGGCCCTCTTATGAATAAGAACATGTGGTATTCACTGTTTTGTTTCTGTGATAGTTTACTTGGACTGATGGAATCCAACTGCATTCACATTGCTGTGGAGGACATGATTTTGTTCTTCTTTATGGCTGTGCAATATTCCATTGTGTATATGTACCACATTTTATTTATCCAATCCACTTTCAATGGGCATCTGGGTAGGTTTTTTTGTTTTTGCCTGTTGTGACTGGTACTACAATGAAAATGTATATGCAGGAGCATTTTTGGTAGAGCAATTGATGTTCCTCTGGGCATATTCCCAGAAGTGGAATTGCTGGGTCATATGGTAGTACAATTTTTAGTTCTTTGAGAAAATGCCACACTACTTTCCATAAAGGTTGAACTAGCTTACGTTCCAACCAACAGTGTGGAAGAATTCCCTTTTCTCCAGTCTCACCAACACCTGTTGTTTTCTGTCTTTTTCATAATAGTCATCCTTACGTGTTTTAATTGGAATTTATCTGATGATGAGTGAGGCTGAGCATTTTTTCATATTTATTGGCTGCTTGAATGTCCTCCTTAGAGAATTGTCTGTTCATGCTTTTTAATGACATTGTTTGTTTTTTTCTTGTCAATTTGCTTGAGTTCTTTGTAGATTCTAGATATCAGGCCTTTGTCAGATGCATAGCTTGCACATATTTTTTTTTTCCATTACATGGGTTGTCTCTTTATTTTCTTGATGGTTTCTTTTGTTGTGCAAACACTTTTAGTTTGATAAGGTCCCATTTGTCAATCTTAGCTTCTGCTGCATTTGTTCTTGAGGACTTGGCCATGAGTTTCTTGCTTACTCCAATGTTCAGGAAGTTGTGTGTTCCTTACGTTTTTTTCGAAGATTCTTATAGTTTGAGGTTTCATATTTAAGTCCTTGATCCATTTTGAACTAATTTTTAATACATGGCTATATGTAGGGGCCAAGTTTCATTCTTTTGCATGTGGTTAGCCAGTATTTTCAGCACCATTTGCTGAATATGATTTCCTTTCTCCGATGTTTATTTTTTGGGCTTTGCCGAAAATGAGTTGGTTGAAGATTATGTTTTTATTTTGGGATTCTCTGTCCTGTTGCATTAGTCTATTTCTCTATTCCTGTACCAGTACAATGTTGTCTTGGTCACTGTAGGCTTACAGTAAAGTTTGAAATCTGGAAGTGTTATGCCTCCAACTTTGTTCTTTTGGATTAGGATTGATTTAATTATCCAGACTCTTTTGCTTCCATATGTATTATCTTTTCTAGGTCTGTGAAAAATGATACTGGCAATTTGATAAGCATTACACTGAATCTATATATTGCTTTGAGTAGAGTGGACATCTTGATGATATTGATTCTTCCAATCCATGAGCATAGGATGTTTTTCCATTTGTTTGTGTCACCCTTTATTTCTTTGAGCAATGTTTTGCAGTTCTAATTGTAAAGAACTTTCACCTCTTTGGTTAGGTAGATACCTGAGGTATTTTCTTTGTGGCTATTGTGTAGGATTTTTTAAATTTAGTTTTCAGCCTGCTTGTTGTTGATATATAAAAAGGCAACTGTTTTTTGTTCATTGCTTTTGTGTCACAAAAGTTTACAGAAGTCATTTATTGGTGTGAGGAGGTTTTTAACAAGCTTTGTTTGTTTGTTTGTTTGTTTTTGAGTTGGAGTCTCACTCTGTCACCCAGACTGGAGTGCAGTGGCCACTCCCGGCCACCGCAGCCTCGACCTGCTGGACTCTGGTGATCCTTCAGCCTCAGCCTTCCGAGTAGCTGAAATTACAGGCATGCGTTACCACACCCAGCTGATTTTTTGATTTATTGTAGAGATGAGGTCTTGCTGCCCAGGCAGGTCTCGAACCCATGGGCTCAAGCAATCCATTCACCTCAGCCTCCCAAAGACATGGGATTATAGGCTGAGCCACAAGCTTTATAGAGTTTTCTAGGTATAGAATTATATCATTTGTACAGAGGGATAACTTAACTTCCTATTTTTTTCTACTTGAATACCCCTAATTTTTCTCCTGTCTTGTTTCTCTGGCTAAGGCTTCTAGCACTAGGAGTGAGAGTAGGCATCCTTGTCTCATTCCAGTTCTTTGGGGGGAAAGTTTAGAGCTTCTGCTCATTAAGTATGATGTTGGCTGAAGACTTTTCATAGATGGGTTCTTATTATTATGAAAAATGATGTTTGGTGCCTAGGTGTTTGAGGTTTTTTTAATCAAAAAGGCATGATGGATTTTACTGAATGCTTTTTTCTGCTTCTAATGAGATAATCATGTGGTTCTTGGATTTACACCTGTTTATGTGATGGATTACATTTATTGATTTTCATATACTAAACATGCCTTGAGTCCTGGGAATGAAGTCCACCTGGTCATGATGGATGGTTCTTGAAATGAAATGTGATGTTGGGTGCAGCTTGTTAGATTTTATTGACAATTTTTGCATCTATGTTCATCAGGGAAATTGGCCTGTGGTTTTCTTGCTGGGTCTTTGCCATTTTGGGGTAACAGGATGATACTGGTTTCATAGAATGTGCTAGGGAGAATTCCTTTCTTCTCAATTGTCTGGAATACCTTCAATAGGATTGCTATCAGCTCTTCCTTGTACATCTTATAGAATTCAGCTGAGAAATCATTTGGCTTAGGGATTTTTTTAGTCAGAGAAATTTCTTACTAGTGATCCATTTCTGGGGTTGTAATTGATCTTTTAGGGTTTCAATTTCTTCCTGTTGCAGGCTTAGATGGCTATATGATGCCAGTAATTTCTCTATTTTTTCTAGATTTTCTTATTTATTTGCATACAAATGTTCATAATAATGTCTGATAATCTTTTCAATTACTTTTTAGCATTAGTTGTGACATTACCTTGCTTATTTTGTATTGTGGTTATTTATGTCTTTCTGTGTGTGTGTTTATCTGTCCAGGGTTCTGTTAATCTTATTTATTCTTTCCAAAAAAACAGCTTTTTGTCTCATTATCTTTTCTATAAATATTTGGTCTCTGTTTCTTTCAGCTGTGACTTTATTTTAATGATTTCAATCTTTCTACTAATTCTCGCATTAAATGACTCTTATTTTTCCAGATCCATTATGTGTCACACTAGGCTTTTTCTTTTTTTAGTTCTGTTGTTCAGTGTCAGTGGGAGAGGCTTTCCCTTACATTAGGCTTTTTACTTGAGATCCCTCTATTGTCTTGGTATGTGTGTGCAGTGTTACACATTTCCTTCTCAGTATCACTTTCATGGTATCCCAGAGGTTGTGTTGTGCTGCATCTCTGTTTCCATTTGTTTCTAGGAATATTTTTATTTTTGCACTAATTTCTGTGTTAACCCAAAAGTCATTCAGAAACACATTGTTTAATTTCCATGTATTTGTGTGTTTGGGAACATTCCTTTTGGTGATAATATTTATTTTTATTCCACCATGGTCTGAAAAGATTCTTGGCATAATTTTTACCTCTTGAAATTTGTTCATGCTCGATTTATGCCCAAGTACATGGTCAATCTTGGAGTATGTTCCACATGCTGACAAGAAGAAAGTATATTCTGTGGTTATTGAGTGAAGCATTCTGCAAATGTCTATTAGGTCCAATTGGTAAAATGTTGAGTTGAAATTTCAGATTTCCTTTTTAGTTTTTTGCCTTGATGATCTATCTGTCTAAGGTTATTAGGGAGATATTAAAACATAGCTGTCTATGCTGTCTTTTGGTTTAATTAGCAATTGCTTTATAAATCTGAGTGCTCCTATGTTGGGTATATATATATTCAAGATAATTATTTCTGGCTGGCGAATTGAGTCTTTTATCATTATATAGTGTCCTTTTTAACTGTTATTGGTTTAAAACCTGTTTTGTCTGATATAAGAATGTTACTCCTGCTCTTTTTTGTTTTCCATTTGCTTGGAAGATCTTCTTCCAGCCATTTACCTTGAGCCTGTGGGTGTCATTTGCAGTGATATGGGTTTACTAAACACAACAGATGGCTGGATCATGTATCTTTATCCAGTATACAACTCTGTGCCTTTTGAATGGCATGTTCATTCCATTCATGTTTAAGTTAACTATTGATATGTGGAGGGTTATTCCAGTCATATTGTTATTACAAATCTGCTTTGCTTTTTAGGTTGTGCAGTTGGTTTGTATGATCTGTTAGTTCTGTGCTTGCCTATCCTTTAGTGGTGGGTGGAACTGCTCTTTCATTTCTGTGCTTAGAACTTTCTTAATCATCTCATGAAGTGCTGATCTGAAAGTGGCATATTCTCTTAAAGATTGAATGTCAGGAAAAGATTTTTTTTTTTTTTTTTGAGTCGGAGTCTCACTCGGTCACCCAGACTGGAGTGCAGTGGCCACTCCTGGCCACTGCAGCCTTGCTTGCTGGGCTCCGGTGATCCTTCCACCTCAGCCTTCCGAGTGGCCGGAATTACAGACATGCACTACCACGCCTGGCTGATTTTTTTATTTTATTGTAGAGATGAGGTCTCGCTGTCCAGGCGGGTCTCGAACCCACAGGCTCAGGTAATCCACTCACCTCAGCCTCCCAAAGGCACAGGATTACAGTCTGGCTAAGATTTTAATTATCTTTCACTAACGAAGCTTAGCTTGATGGAGAAGGAAATTCTTGACTGGAACTGCTTTTTTTGAAGCATGTTAAAGATGGGACCCAACCTCTTCTGGCTTGGTGAGTTTCTGCTGAGAAGTTTGCTTTAATTCTGATGGCTCATCCCCAGTAGGTGGTCTGTCACTTCTCTCTAGCTGCTTTTAGAATGTTTTTCTTTCATGCTCACCTTATGGAGATGGATTATTGTTTGTTTTAGGGATGATCTTCTCATGTAATACCTTGCAGAATTTCTCTGGATTTCTTGCTTCTGCATAGTTGCCTCTCTGGCAAGATAGGGGAAATTTTATTGAATGACCTCTTGGAAGACTTGCTCCAGGGTGTTCTCAGTTTCCCCTTCACTCTTAGAATGCCAATCCACTGAGGATTTTGACTCTTTACATAATCCCAAACTTCTTGTACACTTTGTTCATTCTTCTTGAAACTTTTCTCCTTGTTTTTGTCATACTGGCTTAGTTCAATAGTTTACTTATGAAACTCTGAGACTCTTTTCTCTGCCTGGTTGATTCCACTCCTCCAGATTGTTCTTGTGCTTTGAAATTCCAGGACATAATTCTTCATTTCCAGGAGTTCAGATTGGAATTAAGGTTTTATTTTATGCACTATTTTTGTTTTCTGGATGATCTGTGTTTCCATCTTCTCATGACTATCCTTGACTGCCTTTGCCATTCAAAGTCTGAATCTTGTGTCAGTCATCAGGGACAGGTTGTTTTGGATGGGTTCCATTGCTTGAGATCTGGAATATCCTTCTGTGTCCCAAAGTCATTAAGACTTTGGGAATTTTCAGTGTTTTTTTTTCACTTGTTGTTCCTCATCTGTGATGGCAGACACTACTCTTTCTATTTTTTTAGTTAGATAAATTTACTGTTAGGATGACTTTTTATGAGATTTTTTTAATCTCACAGGGTGCCCAATCACTGTGGGTCCTGCTGCTCTTCTGGATGTAGCTGTCCTATGAGGTTGCCACTGGTGCTGGAGGATTCCTGCAAGGTATCCACAGTATCCAGTGATGAGAAGGCACAAGAGTCAAATTCTTAGGTGTTGGGAGCCAGCCATGGAGGCCCACTGAGCATTAGGGATCAGGAAGGGCCATTGACCCCTGGACCACAAGGATGCATTTGGGAGCTATTGACCCCATTTCCTCCCCCTTTCTACTCAGCACTAACCAGATTAAGCTCCTGTGAGCTCAAAACATAAAAACTCTGAGACCGAGATGAACACAAGCTAACTTTAGAAGCTCATTGCTCCCATTCTTCCACAAACTGCAGTTTTGGCTTTCACACAACTTATAATTCAAACTTGTGTCACATCTAAGAGCCTTAGTATTGGTCACATGCTTCTGGGTCATGATCTTAGGATTTATTGAAGGTGCAAATTGTAGAATATAGTTTTAGAAGACAGCCATTTTGTTGAAAGAGTACAGCTGGGTTGCTTGCAGGTAGCCCACTGTGAACTTTGGACTGGGCCACATTCCAAACATTCTGGGAGGGGCCACTTAAGCTTCTATAGAATTGTTTAATCAATCAGCTTAGGATGAAAAAGGTTTATAGAATATGTCAGTCACAGATTAGGTCATCCTTTGTTATGGGATTTTAAGATTATCATATGAAAAGGATTTAAAGGCAATCATTGATTAAGTTTTCATGGATTAAGGTTTCTGGTGGGTAGGAGACGCCCCCCACATCTGACTTTGTGTATAAAAGACCCATTGTAATTCCCAGTAACACACATCGCTTCTGCACTAGGCCGGAGTCCAGTCTCTTTCTTTCTCTCTTTCTCTTTCTCTCTTCTTCCCCCCAGTCGCCAACACCGTCTCCACCTTTGGGGTACCCTGAAGCCAGCTGGAGCTGATCCCCAGCACTTAGGGAAATTGGTCACCAACATCTCTGGATGACTTTCTGGAGAAACTATCTCATTTGTCAGTGGATGGACTAGTTTACAAGATGTACGATGGCATGGACTTTGTTCTTACATTCCTCTCAAAGGCTGTATTATTGTCTCAGATGTTGTAATGGGCTGTGCCTGTTTACATATTGCAAAGTGGTGGTACCTTCAGGAGATAGCCAGCTGTGATGGTGGCTGTGGGCTTTTGTTTGTCCTTTGTTTCACCAGGAAAGTGTGCATTGGCTTAGGCAATGGGTGAAGCTATGAGAACTCCCAAAGTTCTTCAGTCTCTGGGCTTTCAAGGGGGATGATTGGAGGGGAGAAAATGGTCAAGGAGGGCTAGGTCAGACTGGACTGTTCTTCAGCTCCTTACCTGCAGGTACTGTTGACTACCCAGTGGAAAAAATGTTTCTGGCCACTGTGGCTATGCTGTGGGGATGGCTAAGCCATTTCTGTTTTACAAAAGAGTTCACACAGGGAAACAGGTTGCTTAACAGCAATTCAGTCCCCATTCCCACCGCCCCTGGCTCTGAGGTTGTCTGTGCTCAGAATTCAAAGTTTCTTTTTGTAGCCATGTTTTCCTATGGGCTGGAATAGGCTAGCCTGCATTCCCCAGCTATGTGCACTCAGTGGGAATTGGGAGGGGGTCATGGGTTGTATGGTCACCGTGGCAGTGCTAAAGGAATGACAGAGCCATCTACTGCAAAGAAGCATCCACGCAGGGAGGGAAAGGTTACCAGGATGATAGGTTTCCTCCTGGCTTCCCTTCCCTTGCTAAAGGCTGTCCACATTCAGAATTCAAAAAGTATTTCAGCAACTGAGGTTCTTGCTGCAACTTGCCCTAAACCAGAGCTGCCTGCAGCAGCAGAACCTGCCCTTGGGGAAGGTGAAGTCAGTTGGACTGGGGTTCTCTCCTGGTCTGGAAGCTGGCCACTGAGCACTGCATGCAGGGAACAAGCTATTGAAAATGGTTTGGCTGTAAGTGTTTGGTTCTCAAATGGGTTCCCAGTTCCACTTGGGCTCTGGAAGCACACAGCTGTGCCATATCCAGGCCATTTCCTGTGTGGGACTGGAGTCCTGTGAGGCTTAGGGACCTCCCAGTCTGTGGCAAGAGCAAGTGCTGAGTTCCTAATTCTCCATACTCATTATTTCCCACATCCAGAGGCCACTTTCTGTTTCTGATGTGACCCAGGTGGTGGGAGGACTTTCTGGCTCCAAAATAGGTTACCTGTTTTCTCACTTGCCTGCTCTATGTATGTCCCGATGGTCCTCTGCAGGTTGTGAAGAGCATCCTCTGTCTCAATCTGCTCCAACTGCAGGTAATCTCCAACTGCTAGGGCTGTAGTCCTTGGTTTGCTCTGTGAGAGAAACACCAGTCAGATGCTTCTAGGTGGCCATCTTGAAACCTCCCCCACTTTTTTTTTTGATTCGGAGTCTCACTCTGTAACCCAGGCTAGAGTGCTGTGGCATGCTCACGGCCACCATAGCCTCAACCTGCTGGACTCAGACAATCCTTTGACCTCAGTCTTTCAAATGGTGACATCACAGGTGTGTGTCACCATGCTTGGTTAATTTTTTGATTTATTATAGAGAGGATGTCTTGCCAAGTTGCTCAGGCTGGTCTCAAACCCATGGTCTCAGACAATTCTCTAGCCTTGATCTCCCAGAGTACTGGGATTACAGTCTTGAGCCACCACACATGCCTGGCAAATCCTCCCCCTTTTAAAAGAAGAATCAAATGTCAGTATACAGCTCCAAATTATTAACTATCATTCTGAACATAAGATCAGTACTCAAAAAATGGTATGAATAAGTCAAAATTTTTCTAGGCTCTACCAAGATTCTGAAGATTTCCACAAAAGATACTCTAAAATTTTCTCCCTATTTAAATCAAAACCATAACTTTTTCTGACACCAGAAAATTTATCTAGTGAAAATTGAGGCAGAGGGCAAAACACACTTCACTCAATCATTTATTTTCTCCGTTCTGAACAACTTATCAATATATTTATAGTCCCTTATAAAAACCCACTCTCCTAATATTTCCTCCTATAAATGAGTGAATATTTACCAAATACCATTGAGTCAACTTTGTCAATGCACCAGCTAGTCTCTCTGCTTCCTTGCTCATCTAAGAATAAGTTACTATGGGAACAGTGGTGGATCTGCGAATAGCCCAGTAAAAATATTCTGTTTTAACAGGGATTCCTAGCACTTCAGCTGAGAAAAAGTTGGCTTAAAATTTGACATTTTCAAAAACCAAACATTTAAAAAGTTATCTAAAGGCTGTTTTTTAACATAAAAAATATGGATTAGGAAACCTATAAAACATTGACTTACATGTAACATACCCATATATGGACTGACAATGAAGTTTGTGAACTTGCCACTTGCATTAGCAGCATTGTACAAGCAACTCAGTAAGGTTTCATAACCTTCATATATTAGTGTCTCATAGCTGTGTCCATGGGATGATGTTTTGCTGAGTGGCATTTATTATTGTGGTTGCATGTTTTATGTGCCATTGCAAGAATGTCAGGGCTTGAATTAGAGCAATGAACAAACATTAAATTTCTTGTTAAACTTGGTAAGAATGGAAATAAAATAAGAGACATGTTAGTCCAAGTTTATAGGAATAATTCCATGAAGAAAATGGCAGTGGACCAATGGATTAAACATTTTTCTGAAGGGAGAGAAAACATCACTGATAAAAGAGTGGTCAGGACAACCAGTAACTAGCAGAACTGACAAAAACATTGCAAAAATTCAACAAATTTTGTGGCAAAATTGCCAGCTGACTGAGAGACATAACAGACAAAATAAACATCAATAGGGAAATAGTAGAATTTTTTTCTTTTTTTTGGCTATTATGAATGGGATTGTCATTTTCATTTGGTTTTCTACCTGCTTGTTGCTGGTGTATGAGACTGCAACATTTAGAAAAATTTTAATTAAAAATCTTGGTATGAAAAAGGTGTCTGCAAAAATGGTCCTGAAGTAGCTCTTGCATCATGACAATGTACCTGCTCACACAGCACTGTCTGTGAGGGAGTTTTTAGCCAGTAATCAAATAACTGTATTGGAACATTCTCCCTACTCACCTGATCTGGCCCCCAGTGACTTTTTCTTTACCCACCCCCCCAAAAAAGAAAATATTGCAAGGAAGACATTTTGATGACATTTAGGACACTAAGAGTAGTACAATAACAGCTTTGGTGACTGTTCCAAATAAAAGAGTTCCAAAATTGCTTTGACGGGTGGACTAGGTGCTGACATCGGTATGTAGTTACCCAAGGGGAGTAGTTTGAAGGTTACCATAGTGATATTCAGTAATGAGATATGACTTTTTCTAGAATGATTTTGCTAACACAATTGTCAGACCTCGTAGGTATTCTGATACAGGGTTGTAAAATGACAGGAGTGTGAAATGAATTTATCTATGGAAAATTTGTAAAGCTAGAGGCAATTACAGAAGACAATCTTTTTTTTTTTTTTCAAAACTGATTAAGCAGTACAGCCAGTAGTTTTGTTTCTTCATGCTAACAACTGGCTTGATCACAAGGAATAATTGCCCCAAATATTTGAGGCTTCTGTCTGTATCTGGACTAGTGATATCTGAAGTCCCTCTAATCTAAAATATTATTTTTTGGCCAGGTGCAATAGCTCAAGCCTGTAATCTCAACAATTTGGGAGGCTGAGGCAAGAGAATTTCCTGAGCCCAGAGTTTCGAGACCAGCCTGAGCAACTTGGTGAGACCTTATCTCTATAATAAATCAAGAAAAATTAGCAGGGAGTGGTGGTGCACACCTGTGGTTCCAGCTACTTGGAAGGCTGAGGCAGAAGGATCACCAGGTTGAGGCTGCAGTGGCCGTGAGCATGCCACTTCACTCCAGTCAGGGTGACAGAGTGAGACTCTGACTCAAGAAAAATAAAATAAAATATTTTTAAAAATATCTTTTCTTTCCCCATAAATAATCTCTGTACCTGAAAATAATTAGTCTACAAATCTACTCAGTAGCAAAAGTATACTTCACAGTGAATTTTTCCCAAATGATCACACTTTCTAAATGGTCAAAAATAAAGGAAGAAGCTGAACCAAATAATTAGATATTTTTATTTAAATGGCATTAAATAGGCCAGGAACAATGGCTCATGCCTATAATCTCAGCACTTTGTGAGGCTGAAGTGAGGGGGTTGCCTGAGCCCATGGGTCTGAAACCAGCCTGGGCAACTTGGCGAGACCTCATCTCTATAATAAATCAAGAAAAATTAGCTGGGCATGATGGCACATGCCAGTGGTTCTAGCTACTTGAGAAGGCTGAGGCAGAAGGACTGCCTGAGCCCAGCAGGTCGAGGCTGTGGTGGTTGTGAGCATGCCATTGCCCTCCAGACTGGGCGACACAGAGTGAAACTCCAGCTCAAAATAAATAAATAAATCAGATAAATGACATTAAACAAATAGTTTTCATTAATATACAACCCAACAGTAGTTTTTGTATTTTGTGTCAACAAATTGATAAATATTATAGATACAAAAATATATCAGAGTCTGTGAAGTTTCAGCATTGTGTGTTCATTCTTTTTACAGCATGGATATAAATTAGCCTAGAAAATATTATTAAAAATTTCCCTTTGTTACTTTGGAATCCCACATACCTAGCAGAGTACTTGACACATAAGCAATGTCAATAAAAATTAACTAAATGGATAAATGAATAAGTGTTCTCATTAGGTAAAAATAAATGGAAAAGAATAATTATTTAGTGCCCACTTGTGTGGTGCCAGGCATTATACTTTATGCTGTTTATATCACCTATTCTCAACAAGTGTTCAAGGACGAGGAGCTTGGGAAGAATAAAATGAATTACTTAGTTATTAACAATCAAACTTCAACATTTTGTTTTTCATAAAGCAACAACAGAGAAAATTTCATTTTCATTTCTAATTCTTTCACCTTTAATTACCACATTTAGAAAGCTATCTTTGCCTTGTATAAAATTAATTTTTTTCAATAACTATTAAAACTTTGTTAATAACTACTGTCACCATTTTATTAATTTGTGTAGCATTTGAGTATCAGAACCAATGATAAGTACTTTGTCAGGTTTTAAAAAAAATGCTTCATGGATTTGAAAGGTTGTTATCTTTTAAGGTAATGATGACAAATAAGAAGGCTTCTCTCTCTAAGAATGAAAAAGTGAAAATAACAAAAGATTATTTTTTGCCAGTAATCTCAGCTAAACATACATCTTCAAGTGTTTTCCTAGACAAGCAGCAAAATGAACCAAGGTGTTTTGATTCTTGAGCCCAGAGGGCTTCATTCTGATGTAAATTGATTTTTGTTTTTTCTATTGAGCATGTGTGTGTCTCCAGTACAGCACTCTTACATGATTTAATTAACAAGTATGAATTAAATGTATTCAGAGTTTATCCAAGTACAGTAAATTCTAGAACATTTACAAGCTATTTGAAATGATTCTTTACATTGCTACTAGTTCTGAAAAAGTGAGCTCTGCCACCATGTTGGAGACATGAGCAATGAAGTAACATGAAAATTAGTTTTGACACATATATGAAATAAGTGAGATTAACAGTGCTAGAGAAATCAATTTTTTATTGACCTTAGATTGAACTGTGATTTTCTCTGAACCTGTATCATGTACCCCTTTAACTGGCTCACTATGCTTACTCTGGCTTTGACTTTGTAAACATAATATTGGGTTCTAGGATTTCCTGTGAAGGCCCACTAGTCAAATATGTATAAACTTTTTCTTAAAAGATTTTATATTTATGATGACAAAAATGGCACCTATTTTTCACTATTATAGTTTTGGTTTACTTAAGTCCAACAGACATCCCCTAGTATCTCTACTAGATAGGCAGGATTCAAAGACAAGTGAGGCTTATGTTAGCTGCAACACTATTTATTTTGATAGCCCCTTAAATTTTATTCATCAGGGAAAACCATTGATTGAAAGTTAATCAATGTTCTGTCGCACTATTTTTCACTAAGGTCAACCTCATTGTATGTCTGTTGAGTTAAATTGTAAGCTCCTTGAGGATTGTGTTTACTGACTATTGTAAACTGAGTGCCTAGCAGAAGGTCTGCCATATAATAAGTTTGAATGTACAGGAGTTAAATTTTTGGGGTGGAATGAGACAGAATTCTTTTCCCATGTGAATCATTCAGGAGGAGGAGAAATCAAAGGGTTCACAAAATACTAGTGTCTATGCCTTCTCTTGCAGAATTTTAAGGTGTTTTTGAGCAATAATATGTGTTCTAAAAATTCATTTATATTTATTTGTGCAAGTTTCTTCTTTTTCATTGTCTAAACTATTTTTGTTTGGTTTCTTCCTGCTCAAGTTGTTTGATGTGAATTGACGAGTATAATCATCCATCCTAAAAGTTCTTCTCACTGCTTAAACATGTAATCAATAGTAGAAGGAGAAACTCTATATCGTCATGTTGGAATAGCTTTTAAAATGTCAAGGGAAGAGTTCAGAAACAGAAACACTCAACAAGTCTGCCTGGCCAGCATGATAAGCAATGCCTTTATACTTCCAAGCACGAATTGAAGCATTAATTCCAACAGCTTTGTTGTAACAGTGGTTTATCACAAATCCTCAGTGTTCAATTTTTCTGCATTTGCCAAATATGCTGCCTAGACACATAGTAATGATTCTCTTTGAATATTCTAATGCTTGTGCTTTCTATTGCATTTTATAATTAATATAGTAGCAAAATGATTTTGGTTTCTGTTGGCAATTTCACTATACTCATGTGATGCTTCTTTAGGGATCTTTATTCTTCTGATTCTGGGAGGAAAATGGTGTTCTCTATGAGCGTGTATCTGCTGATTATTACAGAGATACAAAACATGGAACATCATGTCTTTGGCACCTATGAAGACAAAAATCTAAAAAACAAAATATCTGTTGGATGGATGGACATTTTCTGTTATTTCCTTTATGAGAAAACTTGGTTATTTTATTGTTCAAGAGAGTCTCCACATGAGTTATATAATCTCCACTTAAAATTTGCCAACAGCCCTAAGTTTGGTTACAACAAAATATCTTACTTAAAAATATTCAAAATCATTTAAATGGAATGTACTAATCTCAAAGGCTGTAGACGTAAGCTTCTTATTCTAATGTTCTGAGTGGATTTATAAGCACATCTTTAAGGAATAATCTTTCTTTAATTTTACTATTTTTCAACATCATAAGCTAATGGGACTTACAATTCTAAGAAATGATGTTTGAGATATGAGTAGCAGACAGACAACCTACCAAAAATCCCCTCTAATAGAGAATATTTGACTTGATGACCGGACACAGTTGATAATATGTTTTAAATGTAGATCTAAACATTTAAATTGTTAATGTAAGCATTGCTACTTCTAAGTGCAAATTATAATGAGAAAAACAGTGAAATCCACAAAGTCTAACCAGAGTTACCATAATGAACAGACAGAGCTTATTTCTGCCAGATACAGTTGTGTGTGCCTGTGGTCCAGCGTCTGGCATGGTCGCAAAAGATCATTCAAACCCAGGAGTTTGAGTCCAGACCAGGCAACATAGAGAGACTTCATTTCTCTTTTTTAAAAAAAATGTGTAGCCGGGCTCGGTGGCTCAGCCTGTAATCCCGCGCCTTTGGGAGGCTGAGGTGAGTGGATTGCCTGAGCCCGCAGGTTCGAGACCCACCTGGGCAGCGAGACCTCATCTTTACAATAAATCAAAAAATCAGCCGGGCGTGGTAGCGCATGCCTGTACTTACAGCTACTCGGAAGGCTGAGGCGGAAGGATCGCTGGAGCCCAGCAGGTCGAGGCTGCGGTGGCCGGGAGCGGCCACTGCACTCCAGTCTGGGCAACAGAGTGAGACTCCAACTCAAAAAAAAAAAAAAAAAAAGCGAATTTTTAAAAAGATATCATATTAAACCTAGTTCAAATTATTTTTTATACCATCATAATCATAATTTTTCTTATACTCTTATTCAAACTATCAAATTACGTAATTCCCATCTTTTCAAAATAGTATGTGTATATCTCGAAAACAAAAACAAAATAACAAAACTATGTTTTCTTCTCTCTAAACCATTTTACAAAGAAAAAAATAAGTTATCTAGTTTGTAGTTAAATCAATGACTTTGCATATTTATTGGTTTGTTTGAATTTGGTTCTATGTAGCATATTTTTTACATCAGCCACATAGAAGGACACTTCCCCAACCCATTCACACAGGCACATATACATTGAGGCAAATGGTGCAGGAACCCATACGAGGAACAAGCTAGCAGTCAGTCATAGTATTCAAATTAGTAGTATACCTGGAAGAGTCACGTAAGTGAAATCAGTGATTCAGAAAAAGAAATATCTAAAACTGTGACTCTTCAAATGAGTGTACCAGTGAGGCCACAAAATGAATTTTATACTGAGTTTTACTCTCTTTTATGTAAAACCTAAGAGGACAGCCCCAACTTATGGCAACTCTTCTACTAATACATAAGAAGGAGGAGGAAAACACAGAATAGATGTATCCTTTTGAAATTATTTCTACAGTCAAAATAATCACCTCGAATAATTGTCCATAGTGGTTCAAGATGAGTATCTTTATCTTTTATGAAGAAGAGCATTTATGAAAACAAAACTGTCCTGATCATCTGTTTTCATAAGAAATTATATTGGTAAAATAATTCATTAGAAATAAAGGTGAAATCTACATTTTATTAGTAAGTGAAAAACAATAGCTTTGGTATTTGAGAAAACTGGCACAGAAAGATCTCAATTTCTTCGTGTTTTTGCCAATGAAAGCATCATAAAATTCCCTCGTAACGTTAAGATTTCATGACATTATGTAAATTATTAAAGAACCATAATTGTATAGGTCACAGAGGTTACAAAGATAACAATAACCCATAGTAGCATCTGACTTTTCTTCTACGTTAATGATACTGGTAGATCAGAGGGCTAGGGCAAGGTAAAACAACAACAAAAAGTTGCGAAATTGATCAAGGAGTTAAAAAATTGAGAACTCATCGGTCACTAAGGTCCTAGAATTTTAATTAAACTCAGGCAATTAAAAATCTCATGATGTAATTACAGGTTACAATGTAAAGTATTTGGCCCAAAAGGTAAAAATAATATTTTCCTCACAGCAGCTTTGTAAACATGGATGCCATGACCAATCACATATAGTTTCATTCTCATGTTCATTATCATCAATGCTATTACTCACAGAAACAGCTTCCTGGAGAATGAAAAAGGATATAGAATCTTTTGGAAACATGAAAATATGTAGAAAGATTTGCTTTTTAAAGAGTCTATTGTTAGCTTTCTCTTGCTCACTCGCTTACTCTCTCCCTCTCTCTCTTTCTCTGCGCCATATTATTCAGTTAATGCCAACTACATGCCAGGATATGAGCTCTTTGGATGACCTAGTTAAAATCGGCTTCCACTTCGTCAGTTCAAAATCAAAGACTCGAGAGGCTGAGCGAGGACTCTGGAGGTCGTTTATCTCAGACCCCTGCCTTGAGGAGTCACTGTTCTAACCCATCCTATACTGAGGTTGGATGAGTCATTTCCAAAGGACCCCGGGGTGCTATAGAAGCTATGTTGGTGACTCAGTTCTCTGCATTCTCCTTCGCAGTCAGGGTCCAATCAAAGTTCCTGAGAGGTGGAAAGGCCACTGCACGTTCAGATGTTCTGTCTTTCAAACATACTCGAAATGAGTTCCTCACAATGAGCGGCCACTTAAAACTTCCTAGGCTATCTGAAACGACAGAGATTTAACTGTTCCTTTAAAGAACTAAACTTCACTTGACATATCCAGTCTTCCTTCTGTTCCTTAGCATGTCAGTTAGCCTTCCAATCTTCCATTTTCTTTCCACATCGGGCATTTAGTGGATAACTGGGTGTCACTTAGTCATTTATTTCCCCTAGTGGTGAAGATTGTAGTTCAGATGAGTGAGTTGTTTGTGAGTTTGTCATAAAAGACACAGAAGCACAAAAATACATTTTATTTAAATATTTTAGAGAATTAAAAATAAAAACACATTTTTTATCTGATTCATGTAGAAGAGAAAATGGGTCAAATATGGGCAACTGACGTCTTCACTTTGTTAACATGCAAGTTTGTAGTTGATAACTCTCATGATGATAGGAAGGTCATGAGTAGACTTTGAATTTAGGATGTGTCTAACTTAGTGTTGTTCCAAGAACATGTGTTTATCATAGATGCCTTGGATATTCTCCAGTTTCCTAGGAACCAAAAATGCTGACATGGGTTTTTGGTCATAGATGTATACCTACAACAATAACTTTTCAAAAGAATTTACATTTATATGTATGTAATTTTTCCATTTTTCTGAAGCATCTAATGAGAAATATCTCTGCACTGAGAAAATTAATGCTCCATCACAGGCAAACTCTACCTCCAAATCCAGATATTCAAGTCACTTTCATCAATAGATGCCATGGACCTCAAGAGGAGGGAGAAGAAGGCTCATTACAAATTCTTCATCAATCCAATCATATTACTGACAAAATAATTCAAAGTGTTTGCTTAGAGGAGAATGCCTCTTCCTTCATTTTTACACTCAAGAAAAAAACATAATCTCAATTTAAAGATAAAACCAATAATGATATGTGTTAAAGTAGATGGATATTATATGAGAGTTATGTGTCTTTGTTGCACATATGTCCAAAACTCGTCTACTGCTAAATTATAGGAAGAAAAAAAATCACTCTCTGACAAACATTTGGAACCAGCCTAATATAGAAAAAGGAGTCAATAAAGCATGAATTTTACGACATCCTCTTAGAACTCATACAAGAGTCTTTCACTGGAAGAAAATATCTCACACTCATTCATATAAAATAATTCAGGGGATCTATTTAATCTGCATTTCTGAAATTTGTGGGTTTATCTATAGCCTGTTTACCTTCCATTTATAAAAGTCTTCAAAAAAAGGTTTTTTATGTTATAAAAGTAGCTCTCAAATCAGCAGATAAAGGGTGATATAAATAAATAGTGTCTAAATTCTTAAAAATGTAAAATATTGGCATTATATATCCTAAGAGTTAGCAAACTTTTTTTGGTAAAGGACCAGAAGCAAATATTTTCAGGTTTGTAGGTCTCTGTCAGTCTACTCAGCTGTTTCATTATAGTATGAAAGCAACCATACACAATAGATAAACTATTGGTCAAGGCCTAATTTGTCTGCTGTGAACCATATTTGACCCATGGGCTATAGTTTTTCAACCCCTGCATTAGACCATAAATTTCAAGTAATATGAAGATTTTATAATGCAAAATAATAAAGCCATGAAAGTACTAGAAGAAAACATAAAAGAAAAGCATTGTAATGTGGATGTCAAAATATATTTTAATTATAATCTCAAACCCAGAAATAAAAAAATAAAATAAGCATGACTATATTAAATTTTCAAGAAAGCATGAAAGAAGCACACAACAAAAGACAAATAACAAACTATAGAAAAATATATTTGCAATTCATATCATAGACAATAGGCTGATACCTTTACTGTGTGATAAACCCTCTTCTAAAAAAGGGGAACAAAAGATATGAAAAGATAGTTTACAAAAAACAAATATAAAAGGATTTTAAATACATGCTCCATACTCTCAGCTTCATTCATAATACGTAAATTTGAAATTAAAATGAACATAATTTACTACTTTCATCTTTAAGATTAGCAAAGATCAAAAAGTTGAAAAGTACGCTAAGTTTATGAGGGTATATGGAAAAAGGACCTCTTAAACTTTGCTGATGTTGTCATAAATCAATGTGTTTTCTTTGAAGGTCAATTTTTTTCCTTCTTGTTTTGGGTCAACCAATTTTTTATCTCACTTTATATGAAAAGATTTAAAATAATGGAGCACTGAGGTATGTACATTTCTACTGACACTTTAAAATGTGTTTTGGTTGAGGTTTAAACTTTGATGAAAATCTAATAAAGCAATAAAAGTTTTTACATGGGTTAGTGAATAAAGCATCCACAGGCAATTTATTCCCATTTACTTTGTCATAAGTCATTGCAATTTCATGTAGATAAGGAATTTTAAAGTATTGTCACATCTATTATTTAGATGTCTTGCAATCTGATTTTTAAATGACAGCTTTGTAGAACTCTTTGGCATCATCTAAAAGCAGTGGCGTATTATCACTATTTCATGTAATGTCAACTAATTCATAAAGAGTTTCTAATTTTTGAAGTATTTTTGACTATAAATGCTTTGGTGGTGTGTTACTATATCCAACTTTCTTATGCATTTCTACTTTTTTTTTCAACATTTTAAATAAAGCTTGGCCAGGCGCAGTGAGTGGCTCAAGCCTGTAATTCCAGCATTTTGGGAGGGTGAGGCAAAAGGATTACCTGAGTCCTGGGGTGCAAGACCAGCCTGGGCAACTTGATGAAACTTCGTCTCTACAATAAATCAAAAAATTAGCTAGGCATGGTGGCTTGTAGTTCCAGCTACTTGAAAGACTGAAGTGTAAGGATCTCCTGAAGTGGAAGGGTCTCCAGCACATTGAGGTTGCGGTGGCTGTGAGCATCCTTGGTGACAAAGTGAGACTCTGACTGCAAAAAAAAAAAAAAAGAAAATGTTGATACTCCTGCCTATAACTCATTGCTTGTAAAAATCCCTGCCTAGTCACTTTTAAACTCGTAATCACTATCCTTGCTTGGCATTCCTAAGGAGAGTTTGTACACATATCTTGATTTTGCATTCCTCATATTGTTGGATGAGTCTTGAAGAAAAATAGAATTTACAACTAGTGAAGAGTGGAGAAAGACTGAAACTAAACACAAAAGTTCTTGATTTGCATATTAAGAATATGGGATGCTAGCAGGCAATCAAACTTCCATGGAAAGCTTTTAACACTTTTCAGCCTGGGCAACATAGTGAGACCTTGTCTCTACAAAAATATATTTTTAAAAATTTGCCAGACACAGTGGTGCGCACCAGCTACTTGGGTGGCTGAGGTGTGAGGATTGCCTGAGCCTAGGATTTTGAGGACTACAGTGAGCTGTGATCGGGCTACTGCCCTCTGGCTTGGGCAACAGAGGGAGCGCTGACTAGGTGAAAAAAAAAAAAGGAGATCAATGATAAAACTTTTAGCACTGAAATGATCAGATAAATTGAATGATTCAGAAACTTAGACAGATATGTATATCTAGATTAGAGGACTGAGAGATTGAAGGCAGAGAGTTCAATTAAAAGGCTATTACAGTAGCTTGCATGAAAGGAAAGGAAAGATTGAAAACAGGTGTTAAGAATCAGGAAATTGTTAAATTAATACATAAGGCCTTTTGAGTGCAGGGGACAGGTGTTTGTGTGGGGTTTTATTTTGCCCACTCGTTCTACTATCTGTTGTAAAACAACACACTTACTTGAATAGATAACTGTATTTTCCGAGGAAAAATTTCAAGCAAGATTCATTTCTCACTCAGTTTGAATAATATAGCTGTCATCTGCTTAGCACCAAGTCCTTTATTACGAAAAAAAAAAAAAAATTGAAAGTATTAATACCACATGCTGCTCTACAACTAGTAACCTATTTCTGATCATTTATAGGTGACCTCATATTTCAGGTAGGTTTTCCACTTTGAAGCCTTATTATTTATACTTTCCATAGGAAAATCAGAGCTTCCACTAAATCTTTTTTTCATCCAGGCTGGAGTACAGTGGCACACTCATGGCCACCCCAGCATCGACTTGTTGAGCTCCAACGATCCTTCAGCCTCAACCTTCCAAGTAGCCAGAACTAGAGATGCATGCTACCACACCCGGCTAATTTTCTTTTTTCACTATTGTAGAGATGAGGTCATGCCAAGTTACCCAGCTGGTCTCGAACCTACTGGCTCAGGCAATCCACTTGCCTTGGCCTCCCAAAGTGCTGGGATTACAGACTGAGCTACCAAGCCTGGACGTACTAAATCTTTTAATGAAGGTTTCCTTGCAAACTGCACAAAAGCTACTTGAAGCCTATGAGACCTTTGTGGTCTTTGGGGATGAATGGTTTTCAGCAAATAATGAAGCAAAAACTTTCATCTGGATGAGATGTGTTGCGTGAATGCAGCCAGTTGAACAAATAGCACCTTGCTGACATATTTTACTTTATTAATAAGAATAGATACCAGGGGCTGGACTTAGTGGCTCAGCCTATAATCTCAGCACTTTGGAAGGCGAGGCAAGTGAATTGCCTCAGCCTGTGGGTTCGAGACTAGCCAGGGCAACTTGGAGAGACCTCATCTCTACAATAAATCAAAAACATTAGCCAGGTGTGGTAGCATGTGCCTGAAGTGCCGGTTACTTGGAAGGCTGAGGTGGAAGGATAGCCGGAGCTCAGCAGGTCGATGCTCGGGTAGACATGAGCGTGTCACTGTCCAGCCTGGGCGACAAAGTAAGACTCCAACTCAAAAAAAAAAATAGACACCAGCAACCAATCCAATACTCTTCTCATAGTTGCCTAAGTCAACTGGATAGTCTGAGTACAAGTAATGCTTCATTTTCTTCTAATTGCATAAAATGTCCAGATTTATAAGACAGTAAGACAGTGGATTGCTTATCTCCAGAGATGCTGAAATGGTTAGTGGGGTTGATGCAGAAATAATTTAAGCTCTGGTTGGTGGATAGACATTGATGAGCTACATATTTCTATGATTCTTTGAACTGAATATTATATTCCATGTGATCGGTCAGAGTCACTGCAACAGAAAAGTTATAGGTCAGAAGTCTGAGGGTCAGATGCCCAGATTTCAATCTAACTTCATCACTTAGTTTAGTTGATCGCACACAAGTTATTAAATTTCTCAATGCCTCGACTTTCCCATGTGTGAACTGTGGATGACAATATTACTTACTTCATCTGGTGTATTGTGAGTATTAAGTGAGCAAAATATATGTAAAATGCTTAGAATATATCACAGCACATAGTAAGCATTTAATATATGTAGTAATTATTGATATATTTCTTCCACAGGGTAACATAATTGACTTGAGTCATTGAACTGCTTGCTAATTTATAAGATAAACATAAATTCCTTTTAGAAAAGTACTGCTGTTTTTGGAAATTTCTAGTTCAGATCATCTAAAAAGTTAATATTGTTAGGACATTTTGGTTAAAAGTTCCCTCTAGGAAATAAAAGCAAGTTTATAAGGCAAGGACCACGTTGGTGAAAAAAGACATCTACTTCAGGAACAATTACGTCCATATCTTCTAAGATGTTTTTCAACCTACTTTACAAAAGCTTTTTGTTCTTATTTTCTTTCATGAACCTCAAATAAGGAATTTGCTCTGTATTGTGACTGTTCTCAGCTGGTCATGCCACCAGTTCAAACCAAGGGGGGATTTTGACTGCTCAGAAAAACACAGGAAAGCATATTGCAAAGACTAGAAATATGATTAAATAGGAAGACTAGAAAATAAATTACAGTTTGGCCCATAATTCTTCTCAATAAGTAGTTCATTTCTTTCTTGAAAAACTTTTATAAATCTTTTCTTTCTCGTTTGGTCAGAAGGGAAAAGAAACTTCTATTTCAGTACCTTTTTTGTAGGTCAAATGGCACTATAAAGAATCTGGGAAGTTTCGAAAATAATTTAATAATGAACAGAAAAAGAACTCTCCGCAAAGAGCATCTATAGGAATCCCAAGAGGTCACTTAAAGGACCACAGTTGCCTGACATATATTTTTTCTTTAAAAGATTTTTCATTTCCCAATAAGAATATTCGTATTCATTACTCCATGAACTTTGCTACTATTCTGCCTTTGTATAACTTCAAGTACACTCCTTTTGTGAGTTCATGAGTTTTACAGTAAACTTTGAATAGCCATGCTAGTTGAGTAGAAGAGAATATGGAAAATGAATATCTTCAAATCTCATTTCAAATAATAAGCCATTCTTCCACTGAGGGCAGTGCTGTGACTAACACATGCAATAACTTTATAGGAATTAAAAATGGAAACTTTCCAGGCAAGTGCAGCCCTGCACCACGACAAATAACAGATTAAGCAGGACTACCACTTGCCTCTTAAGCTATCTTGTCCAATTTATTCAACTGCATTTCAACTTGAACTTTGAGGAAAATAAAAGTTTACCTGGCAATAATACTTTCTAACTTGGCAGTAGAGGCAAAAAAAAGGTGCTCCTAGGAAATGAATTAGCATTTTAATTTAATTGTTTAAATGCCAGTGCCACAAAATTAAATATATTACAGAAACAAATAACTTAGTACCACATGTTCTCACTCATAAGTGGACCTGAACAATTATCACAATACTATAAGAAAGGATTGGCCATTCCCTTGCTAGACTCTGGTGTAGCCATGTACTCTTTGAGCTAAGGCTGTCGCCATGCTTCCTGGCTTTGGCCCCCTCCTCGACCTTGGGGAGGTGAATCTTCTCTCTTCCTTCTCTTTCTCCCTTTAATTTACTTTTAAATAAACTTTTCTTTCTTTAAAAAAAAAAAAAAAGAAAAGAAAAAGAAAGGATTGGCAGTAGTGGAAAACTGCAGAAGGGGAGGGGACACACCTCATTCATAAGGGTACCTAATCTCAAACCAGAAATAGAGACCAAAGTGAGGCCCAAATTTTACCTACACAATGACCATTTGTATACCTAACTCTGAATTGTACCCCACAACTTTAAAATTAAAAAAGAGCCGGGCTCGGTGTCTCAGCCTGTAATCCCACGCCTTGGGAGGCTGAGGTGAGTGGATTGCCTGAGCCCGAGGGTTCGAGACCCACCTGGGCAACTTGGTGAGACCTCATCTCTACAATAAATCAAAAATTAGCTAGGCGTGGTAGCGCTCGCCTGTAGTTCCAGTTACTTGGAAGGTTGAGGCAGAAGGATCGCAGGAGCCCAGCAGTTTGAGACTGCAGTGGCCAGGAGCAGCCACTGCACTCCAGTCTGGGTGACAGAGTGAGACTCCAACTCTAAATAAATAAATAAATAAATAAAAATTAAATTAAATTAAAAAAAAGAAGACCAGGTGTGGTGGCTCATGGCTATAATCCCAGGGAGGCTGAGGTGAGAGGATTGCCTGAGTCCACGGGTTTGAGACCAGCTTGGGCAACTTGGCAAGACCTCATCTCTACAATAAATCAAAAGGTTAGCCATGTATGATGGTGCATTCCTGTAGTTCCAGCTACTTGAAAGCCTGAGGTGGAAGGATCACCTGAGCCCAGCAGGTCGAGGCTGTGGTGGCCCTGTGCACTCCAGCCTGAGCAACAGAGTGAGACGCCAACAACAACAACAAAAAGAACATAATGAGAAAAAAAATAAATACTAGTGCCACAAAATTAAATATATTAAAAACAATTTAATGGTTTGGCATTCATAAACCTATCATCTTGTAATCTTATCATCCTCTCCCAACTATATCTGTTTTGTATATTATGTTAAACATTTATCATGCTTATTGTACATACTTAACACAAAAGTATATATAATTTTCCTTAATAGAAGCCATAAATATGTGTATGTTTCATATAAACTTATAAATTATGTTTTTGATGACTGAACAACATTCCATTTTAAGTAATTATTTTGTGGTATTTTATGATATAACTTTGTTTTTACCATCTCATTTCTCATCAATCCTCTTTTTTACACTGTGATTTCAAAGTGTTAGTACTTCAGCAAAAATTTTTAGAATTTCTCTTAGAAATTTTACATGTGGTACTCTCTCTTGAAAATGTTCCTTCCTGTTTTCCCTTTTATATCCATATTTTTTCCAGCTAATTCTACTTACCCATCATGTCTTAGTTTACAGTTTGCTTCTTATGACAGATATTGTTGCTTACCCATTAGCCAAAGACTGCTTGATCTGATTTAAGAAAAGGTTGGACTTTATTTAAGTAAAAAGTTAATTTCAGAATAAGTATGAACCCTCCACTAATACAAGGGTGTGAATCATTATGAGAATAAGTTAATTATGAACATCCCTTTCCCAGATGGACTCGGTGGCTCAGCCTGTAATCCCGGCACTTTGGGAGGCCAAGGCGAGTGGATTGCTTGAGCCTGCAGGTTCAAGACCAGCCCGGGCAACTTGGCAAGACCTCGTCTCTAGAATAAATCAAAAATTAGCCAGGCGTGGTAGTACACACCTATAGTTCTGGTTACTTGGAAGGTTGAGGCAGAAGGATTGCTGGAGCCCAGCAGGTCAACACTGGGGTGGTTGTGAATCTGCCACTGCACTTCAACCTGGGCAATGGAGTGATACTCCAACTCAAAAAAAAAAAGAAAACCCCTTTCCCTTCAGAACCTGATGAGGCCTCTGACATTCATTCTGGCAAACGCACTAGTGTATTTCCCTGATAAAAAGAAAGAACTTCTTGAGGTGAAAAACTGTGGTCTCACTCCATCCTTTTCTTCCTTAAATATGATGGCATAGACCTGCAGCAACCATTCTGACCCAGAACTGAAAAGTCAACAAGGTTACAGTGGCAGAGCGGGAGGTAAGAATGACATATGTGATGGCATCACTAGGTCATGTTACCATTACTAAGTTTTGTTTCCAAATGTGGCACAGGCTATCACTTGGTTTGTTTTGTGAGATAATGAAGTATATTTATTTTAAATATTGGTTTTGTCTGATAACTAAATATTTTTATTTGTAAAACACTGCTAATCAGATATTCTGTTATTGACGGTCAACTCTATTCTAATTTGCTTCCTTTGTTTGTAAAACCTACCCTGGACACCCATGTCTGGGCTTGGTGCCACTTCTATGTGATTCAATGACAGAGGGTTCATCCCTATCAAATATTAAAATTATCTATTTATCTCTGTAAATAAACAAACTACTGTGAAAGGAAATAGTCAGAAGCTGGTTAGGCAGACAGAAGGGGAGGGTCTCGAGAAGATTTAATACCTGTTGGAACGACCCTATATCACCCCCATTATATAATTGTTGACTGAAAATGTGACTAGTGTGGTTAAGACCATCCCTTTAACCCAGGAAATTTTGCTAAAAGGGATTTTTTGCTGCTTAAATGCAGGGGCAGTAGCTTAGCTAGATGTCCTAGCTTGACCTTGGCTTATTATAATATCATTAACATAGCATTTGCATTGCAGTCCCCCTTCCCCCCCCCCCCCGTGAGCTTTTCTGGACCTGTATGCGTAGTAAGGATTGGGTCTCAGGAAATAAGGGGCAGATGAGATGTAAATGAGAGAAACATCTCTAGAAAAAATAAGATAAAAACAAAAACAAAAACAAACAAACAAACAAAAAAAAACCTCCTAGCACTGGATAAACCCATTTCGGGCCCCCTCTCTTTTTCTAGAGATTTTTATTGGTTAATAAACTCCTTTCACTCATCCTTTTGGTGTCCATGTTCCTTAATTTTCTTGATCGGGAGACAAGAACCTGAAGTTACTGGTTTAAGCTGACAGTGGAGTTCAAAACTCTTGCAACCATAAGAAAGAAACAAACAACAACAACAAAAAACTCCTGCAACACTACCACATTTTATTTATGTTTGTGTTAGAGTATAGAGAACATGTGTTTTTTTCAATATTTTATCCATGGCATGTAACCCAGTGTCCAGCCTATAATAAACACTGTATTAAATAAATGCTGATGAAAGAGTTGAACTATTCTATTATTTTATCTGTTTTGATTATCATAAATCATTTTGTAACAAGAAGCCTGTACTTAAAACCTTAGAATAATTTTTTTTCATATTATAATTGCTGTATAAGAGGCTATGTACATTTTTGTACATCTTTATTGTAGTACTCTTATGTTGCTATCATCTGTTATTTAGTTAGGCCAAACTCAAGGTGAAGAACACAGTCCTCTAGACTGTCAAGTCTGCCCATGACTTTAGACATCAGTTGCAAGTTTTGGGGTACCTAGGGCCACCCTCAATACAGACCAGCACCTTCACATTTGGTAGTTTGATAGAATGACTCACAGAACTCAGGAAATCACTATACTTAGCATTAGTTTTATTGTAGTAAAAGATATACATTAGAAAAGCCAAAGTAAGGACACATAGAGTGAAATGTGGGACTAGGAAGAGTATTCCAAATGCAAACCGTCTGCATTCTAAAGGGATGTGTTACCCTGCTGGAAGTGAAGTGTAACAATGTGCACATGAAATTTTGCCAACTAAGGCCACCCATCCTCGCTTTGGTGTCCCGAGTTTTTAATGAGGCTTCATTAGATAAACATGATTGATTGGATTACTGCAAAACCTGGTTGAACTCAATCTCCATCTCCTATCCCTGGAGTTTGGACTGATGTCACACAGCCCAAAACCCCAACTTTTTAATCCCACTGATGATAGTTTTTACTTATCTAATCCCTGCAGTGGGTCATCTTTTTAGCATAAACCACTGGGTGGGGTCTGACAAGAACTGAAAGACTCACTAGATCTATGTAGAGACATTGAATCAGAGCTGGAAATTGTATCTTATGATCCATTTTTCTTTTTTTAAATAAAGTTTTGTTGAAACATGTCCATATCCTTTTCTGTACGTATTATCTTTGCCAGCTTTTGCACTATGACAGCACAGTTGAGTGTAGTTGCGACAGATAACATATTAACCCCATAGTCTAAAATTTTTGCTATCTTGTCATTTTTAGAAAATGTTTGCCAAACCCTGGTCTAAATAATGCAAGCACCTCATGACACAATATGAGAAGGTTCCATTTTTTCTACTAGTAAGTCTATCAAAACTAGATTATGTAGAAAAGATGGTGTGTATAGTACTCCTTATCCACAGTTTTGTCTTCCTTGGTTTCAGTTACCTAGTCAACTGTTATTAAAAAATATTAAACTGATAATTCCAGAAATAAGCAATTTATAAGTTTAAAAATGCACGACATTCTGAGTAGCATGATAAAACTCTTGCGCTGTTCTACTCCATCCTACCCAGTTTTTGAATATTCCTTTGTCCAGCGGTTCCACGCTGAATACACTACCTGTCAGTTAGTCACTTAGTAGCCATCTGCAACATCAGATGCCAAAACCACAGTATGTATTAGGATTCAGTGTTACCTGCAGTTTCAGGCATCCACTGCAGGTCTTGGAATATATCCCCCCATGACTAAGGAAGACTACTGTATGTGAAAATCAGGCATCATGGAAAGCTTTGAAGGAAAGGATATTGTAATATTAACCGCAGTATGTGTCTCAGTTTTCAACTCTTGTTTTGAGTGTTATATGGTACAATTTTTAGTGGAACAATGATCTTCCCATAGCCAGTACTTATCAAAATATTTATATTAATTAACAGATGAAGACTTTTAAAATAGAATAACTGTACATAAAATCAATTCAGGACACATAAGAATTTGGTCAAATTATTAAAAGAAGACTCAATGGCCAGACACGGTGGCTCATGCCTATAATCCCAGGACTTTGGGAGGCCAAGGTGAGAATATTGCCTGAGCCCACGGATTGGAGACCAGCCTGGGCAACTTAGGGAGAGCTCATCTCTACAACAAATCAAAACAAAAATTAGCCGGGCATGGTGGCACATGCCTGTAGTTCCAGCTACTTGGAAGACTGAGGCGGAAGGAATGTCTGAGCCCAGCAGGTCGAGGCTGCGGTGGCAGGGAGCATGCCATTGCCCTCCAGTCTGGGTGACAGAGTGAGACTCCAACTCAAAAAAAAAAAAAAAAATAAAACTTATATGATTAAATGAAATCACACTTTTAAAAAAGCTATAAAGTCATTGCACAGATTGAATAATGAAGGGAAATAAAATTCAAGAGCTCAATAAGTGCAATCTTTTTGGTCAAAAGTTATAATAACACTGTAATATTATAGTTACCAAATATGCATTACTAGGCATTACTAGGTTGAATGAAGCAAATACTCATATGCTCTTGTACATCGTTTTTCAGGTCTGTTTTTTAATACAGTACAATATTTCAGTTACTGATTAAGTCTCATATATTTTCCATGCAAGTTTTTGCACTTCTACTATATAAATCAACTAGCGTTACATATTATTGTTTTCAAGTATTAAAATTATGTAAATAGTGTGCTTTATGTATCTATACTTAAAATATCCTGAATGTGTTCTACTTAAATTTATTCATATTGATATAGTCTAGTTTATTCATTTTATTTGCTGTATAGTGTAGTATCACATGACTAATATTAATAATAGCTTAAGTTATTATATGCTTACCATATCTGGCTATATTTATATTCTTAAATTCTATATCGACCATTTACTCTTCACAACAAAAGTTGATGTTGATACAATTTGTATTCCTATATTACAAATGAAACTGAAAGAGCTACATTTTGCTCAAAGTTGGCAGAGCTCAACTTCAAACTAAAAGTTTTGCTCCAAAAAAACTCACTCTTCATCAATATGCAGAAATTGCCTGCCTTACGCACAATTTAATTAGGTCTGCAGTTGGTGGGAATTCAGGTTGATTATGATATTTATCAATACAGGCAATGTTTTTTGCTTTTCATTTTTTTGGATTTGGAGTCTCACTCCATCTCCCAGGGTGGAGTGCAGCGGTATGTTCACAGTCATCCCAGTGTCAACCTGCTAGGCTCTGGTGATCCTTCTGCCTCAGCCTTCCAAGTAGCCGGAACTACAGGCGTGGGCTACCACACCCTGGTAATTTTTAAATTTTTATTGTAGAGATGAGGTCTCACCAAGTTGCCCAGGCTGGTCTTGAATCCATGGGCTCAGGCAATCCTCTCACCTTGGCCTCCCAAAGTGCTCGGACTACAGCCTTGAGCCACCGCACCCAGCCACAGGCAATGTTTTCATAAACATGTTTCAGTGTAAAATTTTCTCTACATTTATAGCAGAATTGTTGAGTTGTAAAGTATGTGCATCTTCAAATTCATTAGATATTGACTAATGTGCTCTGCAGAGTAGTGCACTTAAAATCACATCAACAGATAAGTAAATGGAGTTGGTATTTGCAGATGTAATGTCTTTTTTCTCTGATATGATAGATTGAAAATGATAACTCATGGCTTTTAAAAATCATTATTTCTTTAATTACTAGTGAGTTTGAACAACTTACAATAGATTTATTGATCTGTCATATTTCCACTTTTAAGAATCATCTGGTCTCATTTTTTACCCATATTCCTATTTCTCTTTATTATTCCTAAATTGTGGGGTTTTTAACAATATATACTATAAATACTAGTTTTAACTTATTAAGTGATAAATGCATTTCCTAATCTGTACTTTGTTTTAGTTTTAGTGTTTATTTAGTTCAACAGAACTCTTGAATTTAAATATATTCAAATTTATATTTTTATGACTATGTTTCATGTCTTATTTTAAAAAATAATTTTCTCCTTATGATAAAATATTACTTTTATTTTCTTCTAAGCTTTAGGATAATGTTTTTCACATTTAAATTTTCATCCTTCTGGATATGATTTTTTAAGTATGATGTAAGGTACGGCTCCAATTTCTATTTTTTAAATGTGAGGTGAAATCACTTCACTGGTGTAATTAAATTGATAGAGACAAGCTTTATACATTCTTTTATATTCTCTATTTAGTGCTAATTAAGTTATGTGCGTCGCCTCCAACTTCAGGGGTTGCCAATGTGGTAGTATTGAGAGGTGAGCCTTTAAGAGGTCATTAGGCCATGAGGTCTCCTCCTTCATGAATGAAATTTGGTGCTCTTACAAATAGACTTGACAGAGAGACTTTGTTTCCTTTTTGCCCATCTGCCTTCTGCCATGTGAGGACACAGCATTTCTCCCTTCTGGAAGATGCAACATTCAAGGGTCACCTTGGAAGCTGAATGCAACCAATTGCCAGAAAAGAAACCTGTCAGTGTCTTGATCTTGGATTTGTCAGACTGAAGAAGTGTGAGAGATACATTTCTTTTTTTTCCTTTTTCCTTTTTGTTTTAAGTAAATCACCCATACTTATTTAGCTTTATAATTAGCCTTAATGTATAATTGGACAAACTTTCCCACTTTGTTGATCTTTCTCATGAATGTCTTGGCTTTGATATTCCATAAACATTTTACAAAATCTTGCTAGATTATCAACCGGAGTCTCATTAAAATTGTAATTTTCTTTTTGAGTTGGAATCTCACTCTGTTGCCCAGGCTGGAGTACAGTGGCACGCTCACAGTCACCACAGCCTTGCCCTGCTGGGCTTGGGCGATCCTTCCGCCTCAGCCTTCCAGGTCGCTGGAACTACAAGCACGCGCCACCACACCTGGCTGATTTTTTTTATTTATTGTAGAGATGAGGTCTCGCCAAGTTGCCCAGGCTGGTCTCAGGCAATCCTCTCACTTCGGCCTCCCAAAATGCTGGGATTACAGGTGTAAACCACCACGTTCAGCCAAATTTGTAGAGTAATTATTGATATAAACTCTTCCCATTCATGATCATTGTATCTTAATTATGTATCTTATGATTTTCTAAAGGTCTTACAATGTTTTACTGTTGTTACATTTATATCTAGCATCATAAAATGTTTGTTACTATTGTAAATGATATTTTTTAATATAGATATTTTTAAAATCTGGCATTTACCAATGTGGAGGCCATCAAGGTGTGCCACTCCGCTATCTCTTCAAGAATGAGCCTGTTGCATATAATTTAGCTACCAGACGTGATCTGCTGCAGTTTGGGGATCCATTGCAGTATTTGAATCAAATACATATTCTCCCTGGGCAGCTTTCAGTTATCACTAAACACAACAGGAACTCTAGAGTCTGGTGTTGACTGTCCTGTGCAATACGCTATGAAATATTTGGCCTGGAGTATCCTGTTGGACTAAGGCTTTTTCAGAACTGTGCTACATCTTGAGGATCTTACTTCCCATTTCTTTAAATTTTTGAAGTAACAGCACATTTTACAAGGATAGGGTTTAATTTTTAAAATAATAAAAATGTATGATCTGAAAATCTTCCACTGTACTATTTAAATAATCTGTTAACTCTTTGTCAACAGAATGCATGATATAATGTGCCTTTTCCACATCCCAGGATTCAATTTGTCATGCTAGCTTTACCCAGAGAGAATGTAAGCTTCCATGAATCATAGTCAAAAAGCATCTGACTACATAACTGTCTCGGTGCAAATTGCCTTTCTCAATCCAGAATATATTTTTATATCCAATTGAATCAAATATCGGTCAAAGAACTTGAGTTCATATTGCTAAGGAAATGTAGGAATCTTATAGGAAAATAAATGACAAATCATTAAAATGTATTCATATGCTTTAATATTGTCAAATAGAAAAATAATACAGATTAATTATGCCAGCTGATAAGTATGCTGCACCAAAAATTTAGTTTACATCCAAGTTAGCAATTCAAGCATTTGTTACTGCATATGGCTTTAAATATTTCAAGACATTTGGTTTGATATTTATACCCGACAGTGTGTGACTCTTCCATATAGAAGTTATATAGTAAAAGAATGATAGTTTTCATTTCAAATGTTACAGGGTGCATTCTTACACACACACACACACACACACACACACACACACACACACACACACACACAAACTCACACACAAACACAAGTCACACAAGCTCTAAAGGTTAACATGAGAACTTTAAGAAAGAAAAAATAGCCCTGTTTATTAGCCTAAATAGATGTTGAGGAGATATTTTAACAAAGCATATAATTATTTTTTCTATTTTAGGGTGTTTTATTAAAAGGCTACGATTTTAATTATAACCCCTTTTATTTGTTTTTTGATGGCAATGGCAACAACTAATTCCAAATTTTCCCTATTGCCCCAAAATCAGCTACCAATAACTAAATTCATCGTGCTCTTCGTGTTTTCTATCTATTGAAGAAGCAACTATGATTAATGTGATTTTTGTTTAGATTATTCAATGAGCAAGAGGTGCCAGTCTGAATGGGAGATCTATAGAAATGTTAAAACAAAAAAAAGCAATTGAGATTGCCCTGTCAGGGACTAGAGATAAATGCAACACCTTATCAACAGAATAACATTCTTGTGGATTTTTTTTCTTGACTACAACTTAGAGACAAGAAATATGACAGTCCTTGACCATGTAACAATGGCAAGAAACGTATGGTGTTGTCTTAAAAGGTGTTCTTTTTTTTTTTTCCAGAGACGACGTCTCGCCATGTTGTTCATGTTGCTCCCAAAGTGCTGGGATTACAGGCGTGAACCACCACGCCTGACAAAAGGTCTTTTTAATTAAATTAAATTTTTTTTTTTTGGAGTTGTACTCTCACTGTCACCCAGACTGAAGTACGGTGGCATGCTCACGGCCACTGCAGTCTTGACTGCTGGGCTCAGGCTATCCTCCCATCTCAGCCTTCCAGGTAGCTGGAACTACAAGCGTGCTCCATCATACCCAGCTAATTTTTCTTGATTTATTGTAGACACAAAGTTTTGCCAGGTTGTCCAGACTAGTCTCAAACACCTGGACTCAGATAATCCTCTCACATCAGCCTCCCAAAGTGCTGGGATTAGAGGCATGAGCCACTGAGCCCAGTTAGTTCTTCTTAATTTTAAAAGTCCTTTCAATTAGCAGAAACATAACCAAAGAATTACAAAAAAAATCTTAAGAATTTATGGAAAAAAACCACCTAATAATCAGGTAGAAATGTTTTGAACTTATCACACAAATGCTCAAAAATTGAATTATTTAGGTAAAATGCCCAGACATAATTCAAGTCCCAGTTCCTCTTCGTGCTTAGTAGGTGTGGATCTTCATATTCAGAAAATCAGCCCCCCATTCTTAAAAATAAGATATCAAGGGAAGTGCCTCAGAAGGAGAAGATATATGTTATATATATCCAAAGAGAAAGGTAATTTGAAGGTAGATGATAGCAAGCTAGCTAAGCTAACCAGCTGGTTAGTTAGCTAGGCCTGTTTCTTTACTGATAAATGTAGTTCCAACTCAACACACTTCTTGGAGAAGCAAAAATTTTCAAGCTTTAGACTTCTCAAGCTATATAGTGTTAACTGCTCTTCCTCGCTGTCTAGATATTGCAGAGATATTTATACCAAATGTTTTACAAAGAGTAAATGACCAAGAGGTAGTTTAAGAAGTAGCCATTCTTTCTACAGAAATTCACATAAATGGATTAAATGTGATATACACAAGAAAATGAATTGGCATTGCAAAGATCAAGACCAACTACAATTTTTTACCTTATATGCAAAACATTAGCTTCTGATTCCTTTTCATAGAGCTCTGACTTTTCTATGGTGTCAGAAATGTAGATCTTGGAAAGACAAGATTGCTTTGCCTTACAAACGGAGCATTCACACTACAACATGTCTTCTCACTTAATAGTAATAATTCACCTCTGATTTAAGTGATGGTAGCTAAGATTGTTATGTTTGTTTTGGCAAATCCATAAAGGAGAAAATTTAAACCACACAGAAAATGAAGCAAAGCTCATAACTGAAATGAAATCTTTTAACAGGTGAGAAGCAGTTAGAAGGACAGTGTTTTTGCATATAGTCATCTCTAACATGCCTCTGAATAAATACAAATAGTAGCAGAAATTGAGATTGAAACTATGTGGATACTAACTATGGAAAAGGAAATTTCTTCCCAGGTAAATTACATTCAGATGCTCTTATTTGTAAGTAGTATAGCCCAATGCTAGAGAATTTACTACTGAAATCTGACTTATGTTTAAATGTCTTACATAAAATTGATAAACTAAGTCAGGACATATGGGAGACGCAAACTGCTGTCCTACATCTGTTTTGATATTCAATTCTCATTCTTGGTAATATATTATCTGATGAATGCTTTTGAGGAATGTTAACGATCATTTAACTCATTTTTGTGTGATACATAATAAAGATTTAACTTTAAGCAATATATTTTATTCTTCTATTTTTGAAGATTAATTAAATAGAATATTTAATAATATCCACTTTTCCTAGGCCCATTTTTATCTTTTTTTCCCTCCATTAGCAAGTGATGTATAGTGTTTACCTTAAATCAATATGTAGGAAAAAGCATGTATTTATTCACAAATGCATTTCTAATGACATATAAAGTTTGGCTTATAACATAAGCCTACTGCATATTAAGAAAGTAGATTATAACTTAATTATGCTAAAATTACAGCATAGACAAGAAAAGCTTTCTAATACCCAAGCTTTAAAGTTCACTTTGTGTTTTAAAATAATTAGCTGGAAAAGCCGATTATATCATACATTTTTCTAGGTAAATTATGGCAGAAACTTCAGCTTATTATCTGCAAGCCCTTTTTCATAAAAGTATTTTGTATGCATGCATTGTCTTTATTCAACACACGATAACCAATATGTTTATTTGCATTGCTATGTCACCATGCTCACATTTAATACTACTCATTTTACTTGTGCAATAGTCTACCCACTTTTGTTTAACCCACATTCATTGTTCTAGAAATTCTTCCTTCTATCTTCACTTTTTTACTCTCCACTTGATCATTCCTATTAGCATACAAATATATTGTTATTTGTCCTTTAATAAAAGAGTCTTTCACAGCGTCTATCACAGAAACAAAGAACAGAGTACCATATGTTCTCCTTCATAAGGGGACCTTGAACAATTATCATAATTCTATAAGAAAGGGATTGGCAGTAGTGGGAAACTACCGGTGGGAGGGGGAGCATACCTCATTAACAAGGGTACCTGCATAATGAACATTGGTATACCTAACCCTGAATTGTACCCCATATCTTTCAAATTAAAAATTAAAAAAATAAAAAAGAAAGTTGAGAAGCTAACATACACACACACACACACACACACACACACACACACACACACACACACACAGTCTTTCAGACTTTACTTTCTCATTATTCTGCTTTTCTTTAGAGCAAAACATCCAGAAAGATATATTTTATTTCCTCTGCTGACAATTCTTGTAAAACCACCCCAATTATGCTTTCTCTCTCATCATACTATTAAAAATGCTGCCAGGCCAGGAGTGATGGCTCATGTCTATAATCCCAGCACTTTGGGAAGCAGAGGCGAGAGGATTGCCTAAGCTAAGGGATTCAAGACCAGCCCGAACAACATGGTGGAACCTCATCTCTACAATAAATCAAAAAATTTACCGGGCATGGTGGCGCATGCCTGTGGTCCCAGCTACTTGGAAGGCTGAAGCAGAATGATTTCCTGAGCCCAGCAGGTTGAGGCTGCAGTGGCCTTGAGAGTGCCACTGCACTCCAGCCTGGGCAGCAGAGTGAGATTCCAACTAAAAAAAAAAAAAAAAAATGGTGCCATCACTATCACAAACAAAGTGATCAAAGCCAATTTACTTGACCTATAGCAGCCTTGAAGTAGTTGATCACATACTTCTCCTATACTTTCCCATGTCTCTTCCAAGATAACTATTCTCGTCTGGTATTTATCTCAGTTGTCATTCCATCTCAGTTTTCTTTGCTGTTTGTTCTACTTAGTCTCTAACTGGGTGTATTCCAAATCTCAGTCTTTGATCTTTTTATCTCCTTATTCTCTTGGAGATACCATCTATTTTCATAGATTTAAAAATTAGTATATGCCAAAGAGTTCTAAGATTATCTTTCAACGATAGTGCTCTACCAGACTGAAAACTTGTAAATACAGTTGTCTACTTTACATCTCCACTGGATGTTTAATAGACATATCTCAAAATGAATTCTTAATTATCTCTTCCAAAAGTTGCTCTAACCATAGACCTTCCCTTTACCATTTTTTCTAGTACTCATGCCAACATACTTGGAATCCTCCTTAAATGTTCATTTTTTTCTTACAACCCCAAAAATATTCAGGTCATAATATGGTGTCTTTAGAAAATTCTGTTGTCCAAAATTCAAGCATTTCTTACCAGTTCCATGGCTATCTCCAAAAATATACTCCTAGGATTGCTACAACACCCTCCCAACTGATCTGTGTACTTGTACTTTTGTCCATTAGTGTCCATTCTCAATTTATTAGGAAACACCTATGGTTGCTGGGGGAGGGAAAGAAACATCTTTGAGCAAAGAGTGAAGCTGAGCTATAATTCGGTCTCAGAAAAAGTCAGTCAAACACAAAAAAAGTTCTGATTCTATAATGGCTCTTCTAAGTTAATCTAAAGTGGTAAGACATGACAAAGACTTTATTTCCCCATCAACCATTTATTGCATGTAGTTTTCTCCCAGCGCCAGCATGAAAGTTTTGGTGAGTAGGCACTCCTCAGCTGAGAACAAGTATAGGAATGCTTGATAGGTGAAAGCTATCAAGCACCAGCACTGCCAGCAGATATAGAATAAGTCCTTCAGTTCTGAGGAAGAATGTGGTCAGACATCACAGTATGCACTACACAGTCAGCTGAAAATTGTTCATCTTAAGGAAATCATTAGGAGATTAATAGGTGGCATGTATGTCTTAGTTCTTTTAATTTTAGAATAGAGTATTACTAGGGTAGCTATCTCTCTGACAAAATATAAATTCCATCTCTTTCTTGTGAACTTCAACTACACTGCATTTACAAAAAAAAAGTGAATTCTAAGGTACTTTCAAACAGGACAAGTGATTAATGATTCAAGAGGAAGTAAGTCTCTTAAAGTGTCATCTACTGTATGTGATATGAATTCAATCACTTTAATGGTTTTAGAAAAATGTCCTGATTACCAGATGGCATCTACATTGCTACTTTTTGCATGAAATCAGTTCCAAAACTAGTCATTAACTTCTTTAGCCTATATATATTATTTTGCTCAAAAATAAATACACTCCTAAAAAAGAAAACTCATTGAACTTTTTTGGTCATTACAACTCATTGTTTTCCAGACTATTGACCAATTATGTGCCAGATATGGTGTGAGACTGTAGGCTTACCAAGATGAATGAAGTAGCAGACCTCCCAAGCAATTCTGCAATTTAGTAAGGGAAAAAAATAAACACATTATTTTAATGCTGCTTAATAAGCGCATTGATAGAGATTTGCCAAGGTCCTGGTTGAAGGTCACTAGAGAGAAGTCCTGGAAGACAAGTAGGGTTAATCAGTTGAAAACACAACATGATGGGCACGGTGGCTCACGCCTGTAATCCCAGCACTTTGGAAGCAAAGGCAAAAGTATTGCCTGAGCCCACGGGTTTGAGACCAGCCTGGGCGACATGGCGAGACTTTGTTTATACAATAAATAATTACAACATTAGCTATGAGTGGTGGCACACACCTGTAGTTCCAGCTATTTGGAAGGCTGAGGTGTAACTACACTAAGAAAACAAAAGGTGGATATAATTTTTCGGGTAAAAAGAACTGTGTTTGCAAAGGGTAAGATGTTGGTGAGATCACGAAATACACTGGAAATTGCAGGGGATCAATAGGTCTGGGACAGAGAGTCTGAGAGGACAAGCAGTGGAAGTGTTAGGGAATTTGGAGCCATAGACAGAAAGAAGTACAATCAAATTTATAAAACTATTTTTGCAAATCAGAATTTCCATAGTGGAATATAGAGTATGCTTGAAAGGAAAAGTACTTTGGGAAGAGGAGGTGAGAGCATTGCCTGAGCTCAGGGATTCGAGACCAGCCTAGGAAACCTGGCGAGACCTCTACTCTGCAAGAAATAAAAAAATTTAGCTAGGTGTGGTGGTGCAAACCTATTGTTCTAGCTACTTGGAAGGCTGAGGAGAAAGGATCGCCTGAGCACAGAAGGTCAAAGTTGTGATGGCCATGAGCACTCCACTGCACTACAGTCTAGATGACAGAATGAGACTCAGACTCTTAAAAAAAAAAAAAAAAAAGAAAGAAAAAGTAAGTTGGAGCATGAGTTAGAAACTGTAGAGGAATTCTCTTTTCTATTGGTAGTTTACAACATATTGAAAGCATCACCATTTGAAACCATATGAATCTTCCTTAATTCTCAAAGTACTGCATAAAGAGGTATTGAATCATTTTGCATGTCTAACTATAGACTATACAGAGAATCCAGTGAAAAATACAGGTTTCTTCTTCTATAAAAAATGTATATATGTATGCATATCAAATTTTGTATACTTAATTTTGAGGTGTTTATCGGTTTTCTGAAACTCATTCATGGCTGCTTTAGGACATTGAATTAAAAATCCCGGATCTAGTACTTATGTATCAATTTGCTAAGAATAAGTATGTATGTTGTCCCTCTCCCCATTACACAAGAATAATTCTTGTTTCCAATTTATTCATTTGGTGACACCCAGAATGATAAGTAGTACAATGCTTGGCTTCTGGGCAGGGCCAGAAATATATCACCCTGGTCACATAATCCCTTATCTATGAGTGTATAAACTTTCAGGGAGTAGTGCCTTTCCTTATGCCTGTTCTAAATCACTCAGATGGTATTATAGTCCTATTTCCTTCTGCTTTTTCCTCACTGGAGTTAAAGGCCAAGTGTGAACACAGCTTAAAGGGACATTTTGCTGTAGTAAGCGCAGGTGCTTGAAGTAGGGGCTCCGTTATTTATAGTTACAAGATATCACAATAACTTTATTGGGGAGATAGATTTTTATCCATGCCACTGGTGAAGATCAATTATATAATTACATCCACTCTTTCAGATTGTTGTCTCTGTTTGGACCTTGAAATAGCTGTCTTTTGTTCTAGAGTACAGAAATCGTATAAAGTCAGAAAGAGGAAGAGCTTTTCTTTGTCTTCATTTAATTCTCCTCTGCCACTTCCATATGCCTTTCAATACAAGCTTAATTCACATCTGAGGTACATGCTCATTTGATTAAATGCCTATTTTTTTTTTTTTTTTAGTCAAACTCTCACCCTGTTGCCCAGGCTGGAGTGCAGTGCCAAGCACGGCCACCCCAGATTCGACCTGTTGGGCTGTGGCCATCCTTCTGCTTCAGCCTTCCAAGTAGCAGGAATTACAGGCATGTGGTACCACATACAGCTAATTTTTTTGATATATTGTAGAGATGTGGTCTCACCAAGTTGCCCGAGCTGGTCTTGAACCCCTGGGCTTAGGCAATCCTCTCGCCTCAGCCTCCCAAACTGCTGGGATTGCAGGCTTCAACCACCATGCCCAGTCAAAGCCCTATTTTTAAAAACAAAACTTGGTGCATAATTGTAACCCCTCTAGTTAATGTGAAAATGAATACATCTTTTCCACATTGAGGAAAATATTAATTCCTTGACAAATATTTTAATCATTTAAATGTGGCTCTACAGTGATAAAAATGGAAACCACTTAAGAAGTCTTCCACGTGTACAAAGAATCTTATATATACCTCAATGAAAGGCAGGCTGAAAAAGTTAAGGATATATATGAGGTAGGTGTTTTTTGACAGTCATATTTGCAAACCTCAGGGTTACTGGGAAAAGTTTGTTGTGAAGATGGGTTAACAGAAAATGTCCAGTAGCTGAAATCCAAATCAAAATTTTCTACACAAACACACATATATGATCCGAGCCAAGTCTCTGATTATAAGAATAGGTATCCGCTGGGCATGGTGGCTCAAGCCTGTAATACCAGCACTTTGTGGGAGGTGAAGGCAAGAGGATTGCCTGAGCTCAGGGGTTCGAGACCAGCCTGAGCAACATGACAAGATCTCGTTTCTACAATAAATCAAAACATTAGCTGGCCATGGTTCCACCTACTTGGAAGGCTGAGATGGAGGATTACCTGAGCCCAGTAGGTTGAGGCTGCGGTGGCCATGAGCATGTCACTGCGCTCCAGCCTGGGTGACAGAGTGAGATTCCATCTCAAAAAAAAAAGGTATACATGGAGAGTGACTGTAAGGTCCTTTGAAAACCTTCTTATCCCAATCTAAGTTGAGAACAATCTTCACTAAACACTAGGATCTTGTAATATGTAAACCTACTTGTTAACCACATTGAGATAAATTTATTAGATTTATCTATTTCATCCTGCAAAATTTGAGGGAATAGGACCCAAGAGGAGTTGAGAGTAGTCTGTTAACCCGCACAAAAACCATTGTAAGTTTTCTGATCTCCGAGGGCATTTCAAGATAAAAGTAAGGGCCGGGCACAGTGGCTCAAACCTGTAATCCCAGCACTTTGGGAAGTCAAGGCAAGAGGATTGCTTGAGGCCAGGGGTTCAAAACCAGCCTGGGCAACTTCGCGAGACCTAGCCTCCGTGTTGACTCACCTGTAGTTCCGGCTACTTGGAAGACTGAGGATGAAGGATCACCTGAGCTCAGCAGGTTGAGGCTGCAGTGACCGTGAGTGTGCCACTGCACTCCAACCTGGGCAACAGAGTGAGACTCCAGCTAAAAAAAAAAAAAAAAAAAAAAAAGAACAAGAAGATAAAAGTAAACCAAGAAGGAAAGAAAAATATGGCTTATCCTATTCACAATTTTTTCTCTTACTGAACCAGATCTTTGAACTATTTAAATATCTATAGCCATTCATGCATTAATTGAGGACCCAGGATCTTCTTAGACACTGAGGATACAGTCATGTTTCTTACCTTCATGGAGCTTACACTGAGTTCTAAAGGCTGTAATCACACATTTCTGGATGCGTTAATGCATTAATCATAATATCATATTTCTGACAATCACTTCAAACTGTTCACTTAAATTAACCATCACATCTTAAGCTTACCTTCAAATGCAAAAGTGATACACAAATTGATTACTAGTCTCCTGATATCAAGCCATGTGTCATTATTATGCCATAAAAATTATAAATTTATTTAAAATTTTCAGAAATTATGCCAGATGAGAGAATGTGATATTTGCAATTCCACACTTCAGGAATGTAAAAATAAATTTTGTTTCTTGGACAAATTAATAATTTAAATTCCCATTTCTTCAACATAACAGAATCTTAAACACAGTCAGTTATATCTCTCTTTTTTTTCCCCCCAGGCCTTATCTAATTTCTGATTTCCATGACACCAAAATATTGGTTAAGTGGGAAGTCAATTGTAGGTCAGCGTACTGATTAGTTGAAATATCCCTTCATTCATCCAGTTTCATCCACTTTTTTTTTTCTTTTTTTGAGTTGGAGTCTCACTCCAACACCCAGGCTAGAGTGCAATGGCACATTCACGGCCACCCCAGCGTCAACCTGCTGGGCTCTGGCAATCCTTCTGCCTCAGCCTTCTAAGTAGCCAGAAGTACAGGCGTGCTCTACCATGCCCGGCTCAATTTTGATTTGTGGTAGAAATGAGGTCTCACCAAGTTGCCCAGGTTGGTCTCAAACCTACGGGCTCAGGCAATCCACTCACCTCAGTCTCCCAAAGTGCTAGGATTACAGGCTGAGCCACCGAGCCCGGTCCATCCACTTTTTAATGAGTTGTGTGCCGTGTTTTAGGACACAGGAATCATTTCATAGTTTTCATGCCGAAGTAGAGATCTTTGTGAAGTTATCTTTAATCATGTCAGCTGTGTTTTATTGCATGGCTATTTTCTCTTGAGAATTGTGTAGCCTCCTCTTGGCTCTATATGGTGAGGCAAAATTTCCCACTGATATTGGAATCTTCCATTGTAATTTGTGATTTGATTTTTCCTCCATGGGGCCCTGACCTACTCTTCTACTGTATGTAATTAGAAAATTGAAGAAAATAAAGAAATTGCTGTTTTCATTGACATTGGACAACAGACAGAACAGGAAAGTTATCCCTAAGATAAGGAAAATAAACAAGCTTAGTCCAAGAATCACCCCTAAATTTCAACTGCTATTCCTAATTTAAAATGAATTGGTGCTGGGTGCGGTGGCTCAAGTCTGTAATTTCAGCACTTTGGGAGGCAGAGGCAAGAGGATTGCCTGATCTCGGGGATTCAAGACCAACCTGGGCAACTTGGTGAGACCTCTGTCTCTACAATAAATCAAAACCTAAGTTGGGTGTGGTAGTGCACACCTGTAGTTCCAACTACTTGGAAGGCTGAGGCAGAAGGATCACCTGAGTCCAGCGAGTCGAGGCTGCAGTAGCCGTGAGTGTGCCACTGCATTCCAGCCTGGGCAACAGAGTGAGACTTCAACTCAAAAAATAAAAAAATTAATTGGTAAAGCTTTTAAATGTTTGGCTTATTTACTTGTAAATTGGGGATAATATTAGTATTTACCATATAGGATTGCTATAAGATTTGGTGTTATTTTTGTGTTGGAGTCTCACTGTTGCCCAGGCTCATGATCACTGTAGCCTCAACCTGCTAGGTTCAGGCAATCCTTCTGCCTCAGCCTTCCATGTAGCTGGAACTACAGGTATGTACCACCATGCCTGGCTAATTTTTAAATTTACTGTATAGACAAGGTCTTGCCAAGTTGCTCAGGCTGGTCTCAAACCCTGGGCTCAGGCAATCCTCTCACCTCCACCTCCCAAAGTGCTGGGATTACAGGCTTGAGCCCCTGCGCCTGGTGGATTGCTACAAGATTTTAATGAGATAAATTAAAAACTTAGTTTGCTGCCTAGCACAAAATAAAAGATTAATGCATATATCTGTTATTATCACTACCACTATTTTAAATGATACACAGAGAGAGCATATATAATATATAATTATCTGTCAAAAGACAAAATTATAAAAACATTAGTAGTAGTTCAAGTTGACTTTTATTCACAGTTAGTGAATCAGGGCAGCTTCCATTCCACAAAATAGAATGAGCTCCTACTAGGCAATGACAGAACAGTGCAATTGGAAGGTAGTAAAAAAGGAAATGGGGCTGTATTAGTCTGTTTTGTGATGCTATAAAGGAAAATACTTGAGACTGAGTAATTTATTTTATTTTATTTTTTATTTTTTAAAAAGGGCTAGGCCAGGCTCGGTGGCTCAGCCTGTAATCCCAGCACTTTGGAAGGCTGAGGCGAGTGGATTGCGTACCCCGCGGGTTCGAGACCTGCCTGGGCAACTTGACGAGACCTCCTCTCTACAATAAATCAGATATTAGCTGGGTGTGGTAGTGCGCACCTGTAGTTCTGGCTACTTGGAAGGCTGAGGCGAAAGGATCACACGAGCCTAGCAGGTCAATGCTGGGGTGGCCGTGAACAAGCCACAGCACCCCAGTCTGGGCAACAGAGCAAGATTCCAACTCAATTCGAAAAAAAAGGCGGGGGGTGGCTTATTTGGCTCGTGGTTCTGCAGGCTGTGCAAGAAGTATGGTGCCAGCATCTGCTTCTGGTGAGGTCTCAGAAAGCTTCCAGTCATGCTAGAAGGTAAAGGTGGAGTAGGTAGTCACATGATAAGAAAGAGAGCAAGAAAGAGGAAGAGAGATGTGCCAGCCTCTTTTTAAGAATCAGATATCCCATGAACTAACAGACCCACCTCCCACCAGGTCTCACCTACGACACTGGGGATCACATTTCAGCATGAGATTTGAAGGAGAAGCATATTTAAACTGTATCAGGAACAATAATAAAAAGCCGATTGGCTAATGTCAGGTTACTTTTCTTATAAGAGTTAAGGCAGAGAAGACTTTCTTATTATGCTGACTTAGATAGACTGCATTCTCCTGTTTTTAGCAAAAAAAACTGATCTGATTTGGGGTCTCTCTTCTTTAAAATCTCAGTTTGATGATGAGGCATTTGGCAGGAGTGACTCCATTTTGGTTTGGTGTGGTCTGTTGGGGCCTAGTGTAGGAGTCCAGTGCAAAACAATGGCCTTACATAATTTGTTTTGTTTGTTTGTTTTTATAATCAATATTTTTATTATGATATTGTAGGGTACAGTTAAGGGTTAGGTATACAAATATGCTTTGTTCAGGCACCCTGTTGATACGAGGTGTCTCACTATCCCCAGATAGATATTTACTACCGTTAATCCCACCTCCCTTCCCCTCCTCCCCCATATTCCCACAACTGTTGATTTTTTTCTTATAGTATTACTATAGATGTTCAAGGTCCACTATATGAGTGAGACCATGTGATACTCAGATCTTTGTTTCTGTGAGAGATCACTCA
>NW_007259684.1:314066-317235 GCF_000164805.1 Carlito syrichta | reverse complement strand
TTTTGACCAAAAATGGCATGAATCCTGTGCCCTCACTTTCCAAATTTACTCAGTCTTGCTTCTGGCAACTTTTTTTGTTTGTTTGTTTGTTTCTTGGATGAAAAAGTCCTCAAAGGGAAATATTTTGCTGATATGGAAAGGTAAAGCAAAAACACTAAAAGGCATCGAAATGGATGAATTCAAAAACTGCTTTGAGGAGTCGGAAAAGCATCTTGATAGGTGTATTGCATCAAATGGAGGGTACTTTGAAGGTGACTGAAGTTTAAACATGTAAGAGTAAATATGCAATTTCTTTTTTTATTTTTATTTCTTATTTTAATCAATATTTTTTATTATGATGTTGTGGGGTACAGTTAAGGGTTAGGTATACAAATACGTTTCATTCGGGCACCCTGTTGATAAGAGGTGTTTCCCTGTCCCCAGACAGATATTTGCTACCGTTAATCCCATCTCCCCCCCCATTGTTTCCCGCTACTGTCAGTCATTTTCTTATAGTATTACATTGGATGTTCAAGGTCCATTATATGAGTGAGAACATGTGATACTTGAATCTTTGTTTCTGTGAGAGGTCATTCAGTTTTATAGACTCTAGTTCCATCCAGGTTGCTGCGAAATTTATGATTTTGTTCTTTTTTATGGCTGCATAGTATTCCATCGTGTATATGTACCACATGCTTTTAATCCAGTCCTCTTTTGATGGGCAGCATGGTTGCTTCCAGGTTCTTGCTATTGTGAACAATGCTATGATAAACAAACGTGTGCAGGTATCTTTTTTATAGAGTGATTTGAGTTCTTCAGGGTATATTCCCAGTAGTGCGATTGCAGGGTCATATGGGAGGTCAATATTTAGAGCTTTCAGGAATTGCCATACTGTTTTCCACAGAGGTTGCACTAGTTTGCACTCCCACCAACAGTGTAGAAGTGCTCCCTTTTTGCCACACCCTCTCCAACAACTGTTATTTTTTGAGTTATTGATATTTGCCATTCTGACTAGAGTTAGGTGGTATCTCAGTGTGGTTTTGATTTGCATCTCCTTGATGATTAGTGAGGTTGAACATTTCTTCATGTGTCTGTTGGCTGCTCAGATGTCTTCCTTTGAGAAGTGTCTGTTCGTATCTTTTGCCCACCTTATAATGGGGTTGTTTGTTTTTTTTCTTTTCAGCACGTTTGGGTTCCTTATAGATCCAAGATGTTAAGCCTTTGTTGGACCTGAAGTTGGCAAATACTTTTTCCCAGTCTGTAGGCTGTCTCCCTGCTCTCTTGATGGTTTCTTTGGCTTTGCAGAGGCTTGTCAGTTTAATGAGGTCCCACTTGTCTATCTTATCTCTTATGGCCTGTGGGTTTCAGGTTTTGTTCAGGAATTGAATGCCAGTTCCAATTTCCATGAGGGTATATCCTTCATTTTCTAAGGTTCTTATGGTTTGAGGTTTTACATTTAGGTCTCTGATCCATTTAGAGTTAATTTTGTGTATAGGGATAAATAGGGGTCCTGTTTCAATCTTCTGCATGTGGTCAGCCAGTTTTCTCAGCACCATTTACTGAATAGGTTCTCTTCTCCCCAGGGTAGGTGGTGGAGGCTTTTTCGAAGATGAGCTGGTTGAGAAATTGATGTTTTGCTTCTGGAATCTCAATTCTATTCCATTGGTTTATATGCCTGTTCCTGTACCAATACCAAGCTGTTTTGATTATTATAGCTTTATAGTAAAGTTTGAAGTCTGGTAATGTGATACCACATGCTTTTTTTTTTGCAAAGATTGTTTTGGCTATTCTTGGTCATTGTGTTTCCATATGAATTCCAGTGTTGTTTTTTCTAGGTCTGAAAAGAATGTTGCTGGTAATTGATGGGTATTGCATTAAATCTGTAGTTCGCCTTAGGTAAGATGGACATTTTCACAATGTTGGTTCTTCCAATCCATGAGCATGGGATATTTTTCCTCTTGTATGTGTCATTTTTTATTTCTTTGAGCAGTGTTTTGTAGTTTTCATTGTAAAGGTCTTTCATGTTTCTGGTTAGGAAGTTGCCAAGGTATTTCTTTTTTTTTTTTTTTTTTTGGTAGCTATTATGAATGTAATTGTGCTTTTTATTTGGGTTTCTGTTTGTTTATTATTGGTGTAAAGAAATGAGATTGTCTTTTGCCCCTTTATTTTATATACTGAGATTTTGCCAAAGGCCTTTATCAGGGTAAGGAGGTTTTTGACAGATTCTCTTGGGTTTTCAAGGTACACGATCATGTCATCTGCAAAGAAAGATAACTTGACTTCCTCTTTTCCTATTTGAATACCCCTGATTGCCTTCTCTTCTCTGATTGCTTTAGCCAGGATTTCCAATACTATATTGGACAGGAGGGAAGAGAGTGGGCATCCTTGTCTTGTTCCAGTTTTCAGGGGAAATGGTTCCAGTTTTTGTTTGTTTAGGAGTATGCTGGCTGTGGGTTTCTCGTAGATGGCTTTTACTATTTTGAGGTATGTTCCCTGTATGCCTAGCTGTTCGAGGGTTTTTATCAAGAAGGGATGCTGGATTTTATCAAAAGCTTTATCTGCATCTAATGATATAATCATGTGGCTTTTGTTTTGACATCTGTTGATGTATTTAATTAAATTTATGGTTTTACGTATGTTGAACCAGGCTTGCATCCCAGGGATGATGAAACCTACTTGGTCATGATGGATGATTTTTGAGATGTGTTGTTGAATCTGGTTTGCTAGGATCTTGTTGAGAATTTTAGCATCTATGTTCATCAAAGATATTGGCCTGTAGTTCTCTTTCTTTGTTGGGTCTTTACCTGGCTTGGGTATCAATGTGATGTTGGCTTCATAAAATGATTTGGGGAGAGTTCCATTTTTCTCAATCTCCTGGAATACCTTCAGTAAGATTGGTATAAGCTCTTCCTTCAATGTCCTGTAGAATTCTGCTGGAAAGCCATCTGGTCCAGGGCTTTTCTTAGTAGGTAGTTTTCTTACTACGTAGTCAATTTCCTTGATTGTATTGGTCTATTTAGGGTCTCAATTTCTTTTTGTTTCCACCTAGGCAGGTTGTGTGATGACAGAAAGTCCTCCATTTCCGAAACGTTTTCAAGTTTGTTTCCATTCAAGTGTACATAGTAGTCTCTAATGATCTTTTGTATTTCTTCAGGATCAGATGTGACTTCATCTTTTGTGTTTCTGATTG
>NW_007259684.1:244848-313905 GCF_000164805.1 Carlito syrichta | reverse complement strand
TTTCATGGCATCCCATAGATTTTGGTAAGATGTTTCTTCATTTTCATTTGTTTCCAGGTATCTTTTAATCTCTGTTTTGATTTCATCAACAACCCAAGAGTTGTTTAGCATCATGCTATTTACTGTCCATCTCTTTGTGGATTTTGGGGAGACCTTGTTGGTGTTAATGATTATTTTTATTCCACTGTGGTTCAAGAAAGTGCATGGTAAAATGTTAGTCCTTTTAAATTTGCTTATGCTTGATTTATGGCCAAGTATGTAGTCGATCTTAGAGTACGTTCCATGCGGTGATGAGTAGAATGTGTATTCTGTGGTCTTTGAATGGAGGGTTCTGTAGGTATCAATTAAATGCATTTGATCAAGAGTCACATTGAGGTTTCAGACCTCGTTGCTGATTTTTTGTCCTGATGATCTGTCTAGGGTTGTGAGTGGGGTATTAAAGTCCCCAGCTATGATGGTATTGGAGTCAATATCTTTTTTTAGTTTACCTAAGAGCTGCTTTATGAAAGTTGGTGCTCCTATGTTTGGTGCATATATGTTTAGGATGGATATTTCTTGTTGATGGTTTGAACCTTTTATCATTATGTAGTGGCCTTCTGTATCTTTTTTAATTTTTGATAGCTTAAAGGGTATTTTGTCTGAGATTAAGATCGCGACTCTGCCTTTCTTTTGTGTTCCATTCACCTGAAAATTTGTTTCTCATCCTCTTACTTTGAGTCTGTGAGTGTCCTTTCTAGTGTGTGAGTCTCTTGAAGGCAATAGATTTTTGCCTGGTGATATTTTATCCATTTTGCCAATCTATGTCTTTTCAGTGGTGCATTTAGTCCGTTCACATTCAAACTAATTATTGAAATGTGAGAGTTGATCCCTATCATAATGTTCTTACAGAGTTGTTTTTCTTCCTGTTTGTGTATTGTCTTTTCTTTTGGTTTAGAGTTGGATCATGTGTGTTTTTAATCTTTTGCCTGTACTCTTGTGAATAACGTTGTTGTTCTTTTTTCCTTTTCTTCTGTGTTCAATACTTTCTTAAGTGTTTCTTGTAGAGGTGGTCTTGTGGCAGCATAGGTTCTTAGGGATTGGATATCTGGGAAAGATTTCAATTCTCCCTCACTGATGAAGCTCAGCTTGGCTGGGTAGGTTATTCTTGGTTGAAATTGTTTATCTTTTAGAAGATATCTGAAGATAGGGCTCCAAGCTCTCCTAGCCTGGAGGGTTTCTGTAGATAAATCTGCTGCTATTCTAATTGGTCTTCCCTGGTACATAGTCTGACCTTTTTCTCTTGCAGTCTTTAGGTCTTTTGCTTTTATACCTACTTTGTTTAGGTGAATTATTATATGTCTGGGAGTTGGTCTTCTCATTTGTTGTCTTGCAGAGGTTCTCTGAATCTCTCGTGTTTGAATTTTTTCATCCTTGATGAGATGAGGGAAGTTTTCTTGAATGATTTCATGAAATGTTTGTTCCAGTGTGACCTCTGTTTCTCTCTCTGCCTCAAGATGGCCAATTACTCTTAGGTTTGGTCTCTTGAAATGATCATTCATCTCTTGAAGGTTTTGTTCTGTCTTTTTGAGCTTCTTTTCTATGCTTTTGACAGTTTGGGGTAGTTCTGTGCTTTCGTCTTCGAGCACTGAGATTCTATCTTCTGCTTGGTTAATTCTGATTTTCATGCTTATTGGTTTGTTATTTGTTTCCATTATAGTATTCCTTACTGCTGTTATTTCTGACATCAGCTCCTTCCTATTTTCCTCTTGTCTCTCCTCGGTTTTTTAAATTCTCTCTATTAATATCTTGATGTCTGGGCTTGTTGCATGTGACCAGTCATTCTGGGGGCTGTTCATTGTTTGTGCTCCGGAATCTGTTTTCTCAGTGTCTGATCTCCCAGGGGTCTGTATGAGACCTATATTCTTCTTTTGGTTTTTTCTTCATTTGTGTGTTTTCCCCCCTCCCTACTTTTTCCTTCCCTCCACATCACCGTCTTCTTTAATTCTGTTATTCAGGGGTAGAGGGATTGATTTTACTTCTGTTTGTTCAGTCTCCTATTCTTTATGTATGCCCTCTTACTTTGCTCAATTATGGAGTTGCACTGTAGGTTGGGGGTGGTCCTTTTTGCAGGTTTGAGATTTTCTTAAATGGGGAGCTGTGATTCAAAATCTATCTGCAGGTCTTGGTATTTGCTGACAGGTGTATGGATAATCTGAAACTCACTTCCCACTGCCTTGGAATCTGTCCGTGCAGTGGGGCTGTAGGTTTACTCCCTGAAATAAAATGTGATTAGCAGAGGGATGAGAATGGAGCAGACAGTGGGAGGAAGAGGGGGATGGAGAGAGAGAGGAGTAAGGGGGGAAACAGACGAGTGTACCAACAAATGGAGAGAGTGACCTAAAATGAAACAGTTAAAAACAATAGACCACAGCTACAGACTAACCAACTCCCATACAAAAAAAAAAAAAATAAAACATACAATGATGCTAACATACAGGCTAACCAACCACCTTATTGGTGTGTTGTTCCTTTATACAAAGATATGGTTTACAGAGAGGAGAAAAGAGAAGAAAAGGAAGAGGAAAAGAAAAAAAGAAATAAAAATAAACAAAACAGTAGGAATAGAATTAAGTCATTAAACTAACAGGAGCAATCGAGCACACTGAGACTTTTCGCTTAAGTCCAGTGTCCTTTCAGCTCTGATTTCTAGCTGTCTTTTCAAGCTGGTAAATTAGTTCACAGTTAGGGTCAGTTGCCCCTGGCCTGCTATGAAGGACAGTTCAGATCACTGTCCATTCACCACTCAAATCTGGCTCGTGTGTCTTTTTCAAGCTTGTTTCTCCCATTTTGGTGTTGTTATCTTGAATTGCCAGCAGGTGGTGCTATCTCAGCTGCTCGCCCCAGAGGGGGTGGGGCCAGACAGGAGCCAGCCCGATGGAAGCCTGCATCAGGGCACACAGGAGGAGACCTACAGCTGGCAGGACTTCCCGGTGGCAGCAGAGGTGGCAGCAATCCCAGCAGATATTGCCCGCAGGGGCTTCAAGGACTGAAGTCGTGGATCGCCTCAGGCACGGGTGGCAAGATGCTCTATGGCCTCCATGGAGATCGCGCAGCACTGGCGGCTGCTGTGTCTGTGGCTACAGTGGCTGTCCAGATGGCTGCGATGCCTCAGCGGTGGCGATGGCTGAGCTCCATGTGAAGAGCAGGCTGCCCACATTGGGATCCGCAGCCCCTGGGGAGAGAGCCAGAGACCCTCTGCATTCTCCTTTGCAGAGGGTTTCATAGACCAGGCTGCCCCGTCGCCACCTTGCTGGAAGTCAGTTTGTTAATAGATATGTTATAAAGTTATTAGAATTACTTACCATTATTATTATTATTATTATTATTTTTAAGTCAGAGTCTCACTCTGTCACCCAGGCTGGAGTGCCGTGGCACACTCACAGCCTCCATAGCAACAACCTGCTGGGCTCAGGTGATTCTTCCACCTCAGCCTTCCAAGTAGCTGGAACTACAGGCATGAACCACCATGCCTGGCTAATTTTTTGATTTATTGTAGAGACAAGGTCTCATCAATTTTGCCCAGACTGGTCTTGAGCCCATGAACTTAGGCAATCCTCTCACCTCAGCCTCCCAAATACTGGGATTATAGGCATGAGCCACCGCATCCGGCCCCGCCATCATTTTTATAGGTTGTCATTCAGTGTTGCTGTATCTTAGTGGTTATCTAGAAATAGGTTTCTAGTACAGCAACAGTTCCCCTTACATTCATTCTTATCTGAGTCACTCTGAAATTTGTATTTTGAAATTGTTTTTATGAAAGAAATTAGGCAAGCTGCTCAGGGGTAAACTAGATGGATTAAAATATTTAAATTCCACTGTCATCTGAATATGTTGAACGTCTGAAGTTTATGATGATAAAGTTCTATTTCAAAATCATAAATGTTTAAAGAACTTTGAATAGTTTTTAGTCTATTGTTTTATCTTTCTATAGGACATCTTGTGAAAAAAATCATTTTACAAACACAGGATGATCAGATCTATATTTAAATGCTTTCAGAAAAGGAGATGTATAGTCTCCCTCAAGGAATGACTCTAGAGTTTCACAAATTTAATGGCTAAAAAGCCTCTGCTGCTGTTCCAAGTTTATTTCCTTTCCCTCTGAAAGGTGGAGAAAAAATGACTACAATCTCTGAATGCAAGAAGACACCAAAGCTGAACACATTGCTCCCATTGTTTTGCTTTTGCTTTTGAGTTGGAGTCTCATTCCATTGGGCCAGGCTGGAGTGCAGAGACACACTCACCGCCACCCCAGCATCGACCTGCTGAGTTCCTGTAATCCTTTCACCTCAACCTTCCAAGAAGCCAGAACTATAGGCACGCACCACCATGCCTGGCTAATTTTTTATTTATTGTAGAGACAAAGTCTTGCCAAGTTGCCTGGGCTGGTCTTGAACCTACAGGTTCAGGCAATTTACTCGCCACCGAGCCTGGTTGCTCCCATTATTAATTACACTTTCTAAATACTACCTTAACATTTGCAACTAATAGCAGACATTTTAAGACTGATGGTTTGAATAATGAACTTTAATAGTAGTAAATGTAAGTTCTCATCAATTTCTTAGCTGTGAAATTTAGTGAAATAATCAACTCTGGAGCAGCCTTGCTCTGTCATGTTGTTACTATTCATGGGTCAGTAATATTGCTGCAAGAGTTCTAGGCAATAAGGGAAGGCAAGGCATAGTACAGTGGGAGAATAAACCTTTTTTTTTTTAAACTAGTAATATTCTCTTCCCATGCATTGACCAACATTTTGTCCAAGTTTGACACTCATCCAATTATTGGCTTGGGACTGCCATGATTAGTTGTACTGTGTAGTTCAATATGGTAGCCCATAGTAATATGCACTTGTTTTAATTTAAATATATATAAATTTAGATTAAATAAAATTTAAAATTTTGTTTCTCAATCTCACTAGCCATGTTTCAAGTACTCAAGATCTTCATAAAGTTAATGCTACTATATTAAACAGTGTAGAAATGGAACATTTCTCTCGTCCCAGAGATTCCTATTAAACAGGGCTGGAAGTTTAGAAAGAACGGGATTCATCCCTGAGGGGGAGAAAAGGTCATCTTTGAAAGCTGAAGACCTGCCGGGTACAGTGGCTCACTCCTGTAATCCCAGCACTTTGGGAGGCAGAGGCAAAAGGATTGCTGAGCCCAGGGGTTCCAGACCAGCCAAGGCAATTTGGTGAGACCTCATCTCTACCATAATAATAAAAAAAATTAACTGGGTATGGTGCACTGCACCTGTGGCTCCAGCTACTTGGAAGGCGGAGGCGGATGGATTGCCTGAGCCCAGCAGGTTGAGGTACTGCACTTCAGCCTGGGAGACACTCAGACTCAAATAAATAAATAAATAAATAAATAAAGCTGAATACCTGAACAAATTGGTTTCTCTCAGCAAAGAATATATGCAGGTTGGATTTGAGTGTGCAACATGCTGTATCTGCTACACTACTTTTTGAGGGACAGAGAGACACAATACATAAACCTCACTCCCTGCATTTTATATTCTATATTGCTCTCTTTAGCACTAAATTTCAGCTGGCAGACATCGGAGTGACAGGGGGATTTACATATAGTATTTGTGAATTAGAGCTGGCGCTATAAATTGGACCTAAGACAACTGCTTAAAACTAAAAATAAAAGAATGCCAGCAAAGGTAGCACCGAAGATATAAGAATGAATTATACCATTTTCCATGGCAAATAAATGCGTTCATATTTTAATTTCTGCAACCCAATGCATGATTTTGTTTTCATATTGCCAGATAGCAAGTGGAACCATCTTTTGTATATAGGAGGTCTAGCCCATTGTTCAAAATTAATGGTCTGCATTATCTATAGGGAGAAATTTATAAGATCCCAATGGGAAATTGAATTCCGACATAGTTTATCTCTTTGTCCTCAAGGCAAATTAACTATCTAAGCAGAAAGAAATGTGATTCCAAATGAATTTCAGTTTCTGTGTACCAGTCTAAGCTTCCCTTCCTATCCCACTAGGCTTCTCTCCACTAAAGGTAAGATGCCATGTAGGAATATCAGAATAGTTCCTAAATTCTATTTAAACTGTTGAAATGATTTTAAAAGTCCAAGGTGAAGAATAACTGAAGCTAATGATCATCAAGGCTTTCTTGTAGAAATGAAAGAATAAACGTTGGTTGCATTAAAATTATTTTAAAAAATAAAAGGAGATACAGAGAAAATGTTACAATGATTTTTGGAGCTGAGCTAAAGGATAGTCTTTCTTTCACAAGAAAGAATAGCAGAGCAAATATACCTCTCAGGTCACAAGGCACTACGGCAATTTACTTCTGTCTGTGTTTTTATCAATGATCCTTCATTTATAATCCCTGACCTCTGAGAAAATTTGGGCCCCGCGCATTCTCTCCCTGGCTGAAGGTCATGCTCCGTTCTGTTTGCTGTATCTGAAATAGCTGAGTGCTTTCATCCTAAATCCAAGCTTTGGTTCCTGGACCATCTAAGCATCTGATTAGCTCCATCTTTTATCTCCTATCTCAGTGGCTTTAGACCTTTGGCCTTGTTGTTTCTGATGTTCCTTCCATACTCTGATTGATACAGAACGGTAAAGGTTGGCTTTAGAGTCCTAAGGGGGCAAGCCTGGCCTCCTTGTGCTCCACTTAATGCCTTGCCCAAAGGAGTCTGGTCTCTGGAGAACTATCAACCACTTTTAAAACTGAGCTTTTTATTTATTTTTGTGCTCTCCTTTCATGCTTTACAACTAGTTGAAATTAAAAAAATAAAAAGCTAAGCTAAGGTGCACAAAAAGGCATGAGGACATATTAAAGTTAACAAGAATGAGTTAATTTTTAGGAATATTTTGCATTGAATATTTTATAGTGTACATTACTCTCCTTTTATTTTGTCTGATAGATATCTTAAACTCTAGATTTAGACTAGAACTGTTAAAATCCATTAATAGTATGCATTCTTTATTATGAGCCTTTATTTAAAAATTGCACTCAGACTACATATTTATATATTTGATAGATCCAGATGTTGTGTTTTATATGTATCACTTTAGCACTTTTTTTTTTTTGAGTTGGAATCTCACTCTGTCGCCCAGGTGCCACCACACACAGCTAATTTTTTATTTCTTGTAGAGATGAGGTCTCACCAAGTAGCCCAGGCTGGTCTTAAACCCCTGAGCTCAGGCAATCCTCTCACCTCCATCTCCCAAAGTGCTAGAATTTCAGGCATGAGCCACCACACCCAGCTTCTTCAGCGCTTTTATTAAACCCTAAATCTTGTTTCTAAATTAAAATATGAGCGCAATCTTTCTTTTCAAGAGACTCATCTGTGTCAGGACTTTCTGGCATGAATCTTCCTCTTCTTCCTTTTCCCCCTCTCTTCTTTTTGCTAAAACTCTGTTTTAAAACTTAAAAAAAATCAAAATACGTGTTCCTCATTCTAAAGCATTTAAAATTTCCCAGGTGGTCATCGTTTTTTTCAGTATTTCAGATTTTTCTTCTCATTCCAGTGAGCTATTTTAAAAACCTTTGTTGATTTTATGAAGCCTCATACAAAATATCGGGGACTAGGAACAGCTTGAGCACATAAAGAATAGGGCACCAGCCTCTGAGTCCCAGGTTCAGTAACGACTGGGTGAATTTGGTCATGTCATATAATTTCCCATTATCTCAGTTGCCCCTGTGGCAAGACTAGAGTGCTTTTCAAGATAATTTCCATTTACTCTCATATTCAAAATGTTATGACTCAATAACAAAAAACAAGCAACTCAATCTTTTAAATGGGCCAAGGGCTTTAATAGACACTTCTCCAAAAAAGATACACACATGGCTAATGAGCACATGAAAAGATTTTCAACGTCATTAGTTAGTCATTACAAAAATGCAAATCAAAACCACAGTAAGATATCCTTTCACTTCAGTAAGATGGTCATATTTAAAAACAAAAACTCCCCAAAACAGAAAAGAGCAAGTGTTGACAAAGATGTGGAGATGTCGGAAAACTCACATACTATGGATAAGAATGTAAAATGTACAGGATCTTCAGAAAACAGCTAAAATTTTCTCAGTAAGTTAACATAGAATTACACATTTCAACAATTCTACGTCTGGCTATATATCCAAGAGAACTAAAGTCACATACTCAAACAAAAATTGGTACACAAAAATTTATAACATTTCCATTTACAATAAGCAAAAAATGGAAGCAACACAAATGAATGATATTAACAATGATAGCCTGGTGTGGCAGCACATGCCTATAGTTTTGGCTACTTGGAAGGCTGAGGCGAAAGGATCGCCAGAGCCCAGCAGGTCAATGCTGGGGTGACCATGATTCTGCCACTGGGTGACAGAGTGAGACTCCAACTCAAAAAAAAAAAAAAAAAAAAGAATGAATAACAGAATGCACCTATCCATACAATGGACTATTACTCAGTCATAAAAAGTAATGGAATCCTAATACATGCCACAGCATGAATGAACCTTGAAAACATTATACCAAGTAAAACAAACCAGACATAAAAGGCCAATATTATATGGTTCCACATGTATTAAATATCCAGAAGAAGCTAATTTTTACACAGAAAGTAGATTAGTCATTGCCATGGGCTGCAGGGAGGGGGTGTGGGGAGTAATTGCTTAATGCATGTGGTTTTTCCATTTGACCTGATGAAAAATCTGGAACTAAATAGATAGCGATGATAGTTGTACAGTTTTACAAATGTACTTGGTGCCATTTAATTGTACAATTTAAAATGATAAATGAAGGCCAGGCTCAGTGGCTCAGCCTGTAATCCCAGTACTTTGGGAGGCCGAGGCAAGTGGTTTGCCTGAGCCTGCGGGTTCGAGACCAGCCCGGGCAACTTGGTGAGAGCTGTCTCTACAATAAATAAAAAATTAGACAGACATGATAGCATGCCTGTAGTTCTGCAACTTGGAAGGCTGAGACAGATAAATTGCTAGAGCCCAGCGGGTTGATGCTGGGGTGGCTATGAGCATGCCACTGCACTCCAGCTTGGGTAGTAGAGTGAGAATCTGACTCAATACATACATACATACATACATACGTACATACATACATACACAAAGTGATAAATGTTATATGTATTTTACCACCATAAACAAATTATAATTCAGGTTACACAAAGTAGTGTCCTTCTAATATAAGACCTACTTCATGTGGAAAGAAAAATCTCCTTCTTATCAACCATTGGTAGCAGTTGAAAGGGGACTTTTTTGTTGGTTTATATGGTTTTTGCCGGAGACCAGCTTCAGCCAGGTTCAGAGTACCCCAAAGGTGGAGACGGCATCAGCGATTGGGGGGAAGAAGAGAGAAAGAAAGAGACTGGACTCCAGTCTAGTGCAGAAGTGAATGAGTGTTATTGGGAATTATAACGGGTCTTTTATACACAAAGTCAGATGTGAGAGGGGCATCCCCCACCCACCAGAAACCTTCATTCATGGAAACTTAATCAATGATTGTCTTTAAATACTTTTCATATGATAATCTTAAAATCCCATAACAAAGGATAACCTAATCTGTGACTGACATGTTCTATAAACCTTTTTCATCCTAAACTGATTGATTTATGCCAAGTTAAACAATTCTATAGAAGCTTAAGTATTTACTTTACAAACGAAAGTGACCCATCCCAGAATGTTTGAAATGTGGCCCGGTCCAAAGTTCACAGTGGGCTACCTGCAAGTAACCCAGCTGCATTCTTTCAACAAAATGGCTGTCTTCTAAAACTATATTCTACAATTTACACCTTCAATAAATCCTAAAATCATGACCCAGAAGCCTGTGACCAATACTAAGGCTCTTAGATGTGACACCAGTTTGAATTATAAGTTGTGTGAAAGCCAAAACTGCAGTTTGCAGAAGAATGGGAGCAATGAGCTTCTAAAGTTAGCTTGTGTTCGTCCTGGTCTCAGAGTTTTTATGTTTTGAGCTCACAGGAGCTTAATCTGGTTAGTGCTGAGTAGAAAGGGGGAGGAAATGGGGTCAATAGCTCCCGAACGCATCCTAATGGTCTCGGGGTCAACGGCCCTTCCTGATCCCTAATGCTCAGTGGGCCTCCATGGCCAGCTCCCAACAGGTTTTGTAATGTAAAAATAAAAAACAGTATATGAAGGTATGATAGAAAATAAAGCTCTGAAAAATTGATTTTCAAGATATCCATGGGCTGCTGCTTCAGGAAATCAAATCTTTACTTTTAGCTATATGATGATTTGTTCTAATTACTAAATCTCCTTTTCTCTTTCTTTTTTGTTAGCATCATCTTTGTTCTTAAGAGTATGCTGGGTTTAGTACAAATGTAAATATCTCTCAGGTATATTGCTTTTTAGTTTGGTTTGTGGCCAGTGGTTCTCACACACTATTATGCATAAGAATGGAAAAGAACTTCCAACACTTTAAATTAAAATACTCAGCAGATAGTGAAACAATGGGTTTGGACTCCCTTGCCACTTTCAATGCACAGTGTTGGATATAATGACATAAGCAGCTAAAATGGAATTTAAGTTTTATTTCATGCATTTTAATAAGTAATATTAATGTATACACATTTGATAATTTAATCCCAGTAACAAACTTAGGTATGAAAAAAATGTATTATTCTTTATTTTCTAAAATGTATTATTCTTGATTCCTTTTGAATTGGAGCTACCTGCTTGTCTGTTGTGACCAATTTAATTTAGTCATTTCTGGGGCTATATACATATGTATGTCAGGTATAATACAGTGATTTATTTCTCATTCAGTTCAGGTCCACAATCCAACCCTGGTTTGGTTAACACTCTCTCTCAGGTTTTTAATTTTATTTCCTTGTACTCCCTTCTTCCTGCTGCTGTTGGGTTGTTTTATTTTTCTAGTAGGCTGTGCATCCCGCACTCAACTGTTATCATTACTGATGTGCTTATCTTGTCTCAGCTCAGCAGAGGTGGTACCTAGGAATAGCTTGGGTGGAAACTCCCAGGGACAAGCTCCACCCACAGGGAAGCAGCTTTTTCTTTCTTGGCCCCACTACGCATCTACTCTACTGTTCTTTGTCTGACAGTACATTAAAGGAACCACAACCAACTAGCCAAGAAAGCAACTTTCCCTCAATAACCTCAGCATTACACTTGCAGGCATAAAAGCTGTGAAACATTCAGAGGGCAATCTCCAATTCTGCCAGCAAGTCTGGGATCTGCCTACTGTGTCCTTACAGTTGCACAAGTGCTACTGCAGGTATGTCTCCATCAGAAATCCTAAACAGTGTCTCAAGCCTGTAATCCCAGTACTTTGGGAGGCCGAGACAAGAGGATTGCCTGAGCTCAGGAGTTCAAGACCAGCCTGGGCAACTTAGTGAGACGTCGTCTCTACAATAAATAAAAAAAATTAGATGAGCATGATGCCGCATGTCTGCAGTTCCAGCTACTTGGAAGGCTGAGGTGGAAGGATCTCCTGAGCCTAGCAGGTAGAGGCTGCAGTGGCCATGAGCATGCCACTGCGCTCCTGCCTGGGCGACAGGGTGAGACTCCAACTCAAAAAAACACCAAAATCCTAGGCAAGTACATCTTCTCTTTTCACACATCACAGGAAACTACTGCAATTCCAAATTTTCAATACACTCTAATGTAAAGTGAACTTATATATTAATTTGAATGAGAAGGACACATATTCACAGATTTTCAAACAAATAAAATATCCCACCATGCCCACCCAACCCCAATTAAACCTATTCCAGTCTTTCTTTCCTTCTCTTTTTCTTGCCTTCTCTCTTCCCTCCCTTCCTCTCTCCCTTTTTATCCCTTCCTCCCTTTTCCCTCCGTACTTCCTTTTCTCCTTCCACCCCTCTCTCCTTCATTTTTCTTAATTTTCTTAACTTTTTCTTTCCTGTTCTTTTTCTTTTCCCTTCTTCTGTCCTTTATTTTCTTTTGTTTATTTTTCCTTTTCCTTTCTTTTTTCTTTTCTTCCCCTTTCTTCCTTCCCTTTCATCTTCCTTCCTTTCTTCCTCCTTTGCTTTCTTTCTCTCTTCCTTTTCCTTTCCTCTTCTTTTTCTTTTATTTCTTCCTTTCTTCTTTCTTGTTGTTTTTAGGAAAATAAGAGTTTGAGTCACTGAAGAGAACAGAATAGATTAGTAGCAGGATTTAATATTTACTAAAGGACAATGACCTATATAAAGAGATAAAGTTGAGTGTGTTGGCTCACGTCTGTAATCCCAGCATTTGTGTGAGTCGGGGGCAAAAGGATGGCCTGAACCCAGGGGTCTGAGACCAGCCTGGGCAATTCGTCTCTACAACAAATCAAAAAAAATTAGCCTGGTGTAGTGGTGAGCACTTGTAGTTCCAACTACTTAGAAGGCTGAGGCGAAAGGATCACCTGAGCCCAGCAGGTCAAGTCTGCAGTGGTCATGAGCGTACCACTGCACTCCATCCTGGGTGACAGAAATATAGATTAATTTCTACAGCTATCTGATTTTTATCATGTGCTCTGATCCTTCTAAGTGAGAAAAAAAACTCTCTAATATAGTAAAATTAGTCTGACTCAAAGTCTTTTAAAGTTAATGTTTATACAATTTTGGTTAAATTTTGGAGTTTCTCTTCGGTCATCTCCTTCTCTCTTGGTTGGATCTGGGTGTATGAAAGATGGGTGTGGTATCCTCAAAGGCTTGGGGCATTGGGAAAGAGGGAAGGAGAGATATCTTTCAGCCTGCCAGTGTCTTCCCTCCCCTGCTTGGGCTTAAACTCTACTGCGTTTCCCTGAAGCCCATCTTACCTGGCTTTCCCTTTGAAGTACTGGCTGCTACTGTGTGAGTGGTTATGGCCTCCCACCCTCCAAACCATCTGCTGATATCTTTTGCTGCAGTCTGTGACTGGGAAACAGTCTGTCCTGTCTCAGCTTAGCCAGGGTGCTGGCATCTCTCCTTGATAAACTGAACATACCTTGGCTCTCCCTGATTGGAGAGCCTGCTGAGATGTGGGTGTGCATCCCATTCAGCTCTGGGCCTAGGTACAACTACAGAAATTCCTTGTCTGTACCATCATGGTGCATGTGAGAACTTCTGAATCCTACCACTGCCATAGAAAGTGAAAAGCAGCACTGAATTTAAAAATCCAGGCCCTCTCCTTGCCTGAATATGCTATGATCCCACTATTCTATATGACAAACCTTAAAGAGGCTTGGGTATTTTGTCATACTGGCTTGGCCATGACATATGAAGGAAAATTGGGCAGAAGCTCCCAAGGTCTTGGCATTAGCTTAAATGAAAGAAATCCATCCCCCGCTTTAGGAGTTCAGTCCACAGAAACACTACCTGGCCATATGCCTGCTTTCCTGCCTCTTCTGCACTGTCTCCTGTCATCCCATTAATCTCCCAGGTCTGTGGGGGTTGATGAATATGATTCCATTTCTCCTTTGGATTTTCCTTAGGTGAAACTCAACAATTGAGGTTTCCTGATATTTTCTTGCTAGGTTAAATGAATAGATAAAATAATTAAGAAAAGTATTTTTCTCTCTTGAAAGAACCTTGCTTTTAAAGTTTTTTTTGTCTTTCCATGGTCACAAACATATAATTTTGGTGTCACAACTTGAGTCTTAACTCTTTCTTCCCTTTTGCTTTCTTGGTGTAGAAGAATTACTCAAGATATGGACATAAACAAAGAGATTACTGGATGTAATTTCACTCTGATATTGAGCACTGACCATGACATCAAAACTTGACTGAGGATTATCTGATCTTATAGGGATGGCTCCCTTTGTTTGACTACTTTTTACTATTGATTAGGGTACTTCATAACTTTGTAAGAATATAAGTTAATTTGTAGAAAACTGATATTAAATGCATATGTTTCTTGGCTGAGAGAAATACAGCTGATTCTTATTCAATAGTAATGCAAGATTATTTCTATTCAGAAGAAGTAATTGTGAATGTTAGAGTTTATAGCCATGAAGGATATTATTAATTAGTTTTGTATCTAGTTGCAAGTTATTTTCAGTATTACTAGGGGGAACCCCAAAAAAGTCAGAATTATCTTTTTTTTTTTTTAGTTGAAGTCTCATTTTGTCACCCAAGCTAGAGTGCAGTGGCACACTCATGGCCACTGGAGCCTCGAACTCCTGGGCTTAGGTGATTCTTCCGCCTCAGCCTTCCAAGTAGCTGGAACTACAGATGCACGCCACCACACCCGACTAATTTTTGTAATTTATTGTAGAGATGAGGTTTCACCAAGTTGCCCAGGCTGATCTCGAACTCCCGAGCTCAGGCAATCCTACTGCCTCAGCCTTCCAAAATGCTGGGATTGCAAGCTAAACCACCATGCCTGACCCAGAATTATCTTTTGGATGGTGGGCCCCTTGTAGTATAGACTTCTTCTGCTAAGTAAGTTTTCTAGGAGCCCATCAGCATCAGTGTACCAGCTAGCATTATTGTTAAAGGCTGCATTTGACTTCAGGGAATTTTTTTTTTTTGGAGATTTTTTTTCCAACACATTTGCCCAATTCATGATGGGTGATTTATGAGCATACCTACTCACACTGTGCTAAGTGTTCAACAGTTTTTTACCAAAAATGGTATGACTCCGATGCCCCACCCTCCCTATTCACCTGACCTTGAGCAATTTTTTTTTTTTTTGTCCTTAAGGGGAAATGTTTTGCTGATGTGGAAGAGGTGAAACAAAAAATAGCAGAAACACTAAAAGACTTCAAAATTGATGAATTTAAAAACTGTTTGGAGCAGTGAAAAAATTGTCTTGATAGGTGTATTGCATCAAACAGAGAGTACTTTGAAGACGACTAAAGTTTAAACATGTAAAAATACCCAATTTTTTATAAATACATTTCAGGGTTTTGGGGGTCTCCCATTGTAATATGACTGACAGACTACATAAATCGTGTAGGAGCAAAGGGGAAATGCACCCTTTAGGGAAGGTTAACCAAAAAAAAAAATAAACGCACAAAGGGCAGATTAATAAGAGAAAAGGCATACAAATTTATTACCGTGTACATGGAGGAGAACCACAAAATGATTACCCACAACCTCAACGGGATTCCTGTATATATCATCTTGAGGTTATAGAAAGATTGGGATCTTGTATCCTGCAGAAAACATTATGGAGCGGAGAGAGGAGGAATACTATTGAGCAATAAATAATTACTCAGAAAAATAATTGGTTCAGGGAACAGAGATTAACTTGTAAATAGTTCTTTTTAGGATTTGAAAAAGCCTGGAAGGCAGACATTATCTTGTGAAAATGTTTGTTCAGGTGTGGTTACATTCTTGGTCTTCTATTCTGTGTAGATACTGAGATAACAGGGAAGATAAGAAAGAAGAATTGTTGTCCTTGGTGGGTTCATTTTGTCTTTATGTAGCTAGGGGGAAAGCCTCTTCCTGGTGTCTGTTAATCTCTGAGGGTTTTTAATGTAAAATATTCAGTATACCAGGGAACCATATTTTGGGGTAAAGTTTTCTGGGTTCCTTCAGTCTCCATTTCTTGAACTCTGTTTTTAATAATTTTAACATCTTACTATGCCTTTATTAGTGTATGAACTAATTAAAATAGTTGACCATTTTTGTTTATGACTTTTTAAGAATTATACTTTAATAACACATGCATGCTATGTAATGGAAATAAATTACCCACACTTAACCCTCACTAAAGGAATTTAATTGATTTGAACTGTTACTTATGAGTGCTAACATTAAGTCAAAAATTATGTATATTTCTATTAATTATACTGGAAAAATTATAGTACATTTCATACTAACACAAGGTATACAATATTTACAAATATAAAAATATCTCAATTGAATTATGAAAATAAACATGTAAGTGATAAACCACAATATGAATATAGTTATAAATGAATTGAAATTAATTAAGCCTACTCAAAAGGAAAAAAGGTTGATTGGTGTTATTAATAAAGACTGATGGCGAACTAGTGAAAGAAAATCATTCTTTTTTGGGGGGGGGGTCAGAGTCTCAGTCTATTGCCCAGGTTGGAGAGCAGTAGCATGCTCATGGCCACTGCAGCCTCGACCTGCTGGGCTCAGTGATCTTTCTGCCTTAGTCTTCTAAGTAGCTGGAACTACAGGCACACACTACCACATCCAGCTAGGAAAATCATTCTTTTGTCTGGTGACATGGCTCATGCCTGTCATCTCAGCACTTCGAGAGTCCAAGCCAGGAGAATTGCTAGAGTCCAAGAGTTTGAGACCAACCTGAGCAATATAGTGAGATCCTGTTGCTACAGAATGTAAAAATAAAATAAAATAGTGAAAAAAATATTTTGAAAATAAAATAGTGAAAAAAAATACTTTTGAAGGAACATGTTTATCTTTCACTTAAATTGTACTTAGGAATAAGTTATAGAACAAGAATCAATAAGCCCCAAATCACAGTAATACATATACAAACACACACACACACACACACAAACACACACACACACACACACACACAGGAAATTTACTGACCCACTAACTTTGAGAAATTTTTGAAAGTTCAAAACAGTTGGAAGAGAATTGAGGAAGGAAATGACTATTCAAATCACCTAAAGCAGATGGTTACTGCAAAAAAGGGCAGAATCAGAACAAAAAACAAAACAAAAAAGGGCAGAATAAGACTGGGCCATGCCAGGAAGTACTTGTGGTTACCAGGATCAGAGAGGACTCAAAGACCTGTGTTGGGCTGCTTTGTTGGTATATTGCTGCAGGAAAACCAACCATCACTACCCTTGCAGATGAACTTTTATCCTGTCCTTGTCCAGGAAACAACTGTGACAAGGTCTACAGAAAGTAAATGCTAGAGATTGAATTATTATTATTATTATTATTAAGGAGAAAGCAAGATTTACTGAGAGAACAGAAAAACTCCCACAGTTATAGGGACCAGAAGGGGTTCCTCTTAGAGCTTGAATTATACACCGAAGACACAGGACTCATTTTTTTAAATTAGTCACACAATATATTGTAGACTTTTTATCTGTATAGCCTAGTGCGTTCATATGTTGTAGATGGCATAGGGAGTTCAATTCTATTCAACCTTTTTGCTCCAAACGTAGTGTAAAGACAGATGAAATATAATAAAGAGGAAAAAAAAAACATGGCTTGGAAGTGCAAAACAGTAGCCAGAATTAAAGCTCTTATTCCACCTGGGCAGGTGAGACCTCATCTCTACAATAAAATCAAAAAATTAGCTGGGCATGGTAGCACGCGCCTGTAATTCCAGCTACTCGGAAGGCTGAGGTGGAAGATCACCGGAGCCCAGCAGGTCGAGGCTGAGGTGGCCGAGAGCGGCCACTGCACTCCAGTCTGGGTGACAGAGTGAGACTCCAACTCAAGAAAAAAAAAGCTCTTTTTTTTGTTTTTTTCTGCTCCTTGAAAGGCAGGGTAACTAATGCAGGTTAGACACAAATAGACATTTCTTTGTAGGTAGGTTTTAGAAAGTGTCCAGACATCCTATCAGTAGGCTCTGCAGGCTGTGTGAACTCAATGTGGACACCCAGTCTACCCCAACTCCTCAACTCCCCAATGAAAAATTTCATCAAGGTTATCCTGAACTAGGAATCCAAAAGCCATAGAAATGATAGTAAAACCCCTTATGAACTTGTAAATTGAAAAAGTCGGTCATTGCCAGACCATTGCTGCCACTGCCTTACTAGACCCTAGTGTGGCCATGTGCTCTTTGAGTTATGACTATCACCACATTTCCTGGCCTTGACCCCCTTCCCTACCTTGGGGACGTGAATCCTCTTTCTCTCTCTCTAATTTACTTTTTTTTTTATTGTAGAGACGAGATCTCACCAAATGCCCAGGCTGGTCTCGAACCCGCGGGCTCAGGCAATCCACTCGCTTCAGTCTCCCAAAATGCTAGGATTATAGGCGGAGCCACAGATCCTAGTCGATTTACTTTTTAAATAAACTATGTTTTATAATTTAAAAAAAGAAAAAGTCTGGCAAGTTTCCCTGGAAAAGACAGACCGCCCAATCCTCCCAGCAGAGGTGAAAAGATAATTTCTCCAGAGTGACAGTTACCTGGGCTTTACCCTCTTTTGTATATTAATCATTGTGAAGGTTTATCGGGCCTATTGTAAAAAGCAACATGTGTGGTTTCTCTCACCCATGCCAATTCTGGAATGTTTCTCTATCTTTTCCCTCTTCTTTCTCTAATAAACTTTGTTTTAAAACTTTACAGGCCACTGTACAATTCATTTTAGGATTGAGTTAAAGAATCCACGAGTTTTGCACCATAACCCACCCAACATAGGGAGTTCAAGTCTGAAAGTTGACTGTTGTAGTAAAAAAGTATATCTAAAGCTTAATTTTGATTTGTTTTGAATTTTTTGTTTTTATTATGTTAATTATTACTACTTTTAGGGGTACAGAAGGTAGGGTATCTTCCATCTAAATATTAGTTACCACAAAATTTTGCAAAAGCATTTTAAACCAATCCAATGTCAACCTCATAGAACCAGACCTGAGAGTAAGAGTAAGCACGATTTGGAGTTAATCAACTCTTTTTCTCTGACCTCCAACTATTACCACTTTAGAGGACACGTATCTTTGTGATAAGTATTATTCACTGGGATGGAGCTGAGAGTCAGTGTAGCTAATTTAAGGACTTAATGAATAGTCGCTCCCCGGGTCTCTACTAATCTTCATTATCTCAATAAGTTCCTCAATGTGCTTTTGGCAAACAATCCTTCTTAATTTTTCCAGAACATTCTACATATTCCTGAACTGCTATGAAATGCTTATTGTGGGCATTTTAAACAGATCTACAGAAATAGATAAAACTGGTAACATGTGATAAATGGCCTTTCAGACTTAGCACCAGTGACTGGCAAATGTGTGTAAAAAAAATAAACAGATCTTTCGCATCTAACCAGCTCACGGAGGAGTTGCTGCACAACTCGGAATCATCCATCAGAGAAGATGGAACAAACATTAGCCTTAGAGGTCAGTTCTTCAATTGATGAATAAATAAACTGAAATTTAGGGTAATTAAGTGATATATGGAGTTCCACAGTCCTTCAGTTGTGGAATCAAGACTAAAACCAAGGTGCCTTCCCTCACAATCCAGTGCTTTCTCAGTACATTACACTAAATAACTACAGAAAGGCGATTGATGAGCTATGATTATTTAATCCAATCTACCTTAGTCTGAAAACATCAATTCAATATTTTATTTAAGGCTATTGCAGCTGAAGGGAATAGATCAAAACTTTAAAATATTGAAATGAGTTAGTATTCAATCTATTATGCAGTTAATAAGTAGTTTTAGAAAGTATACTGTGTGTTTCTAAGCAATTTATCCTTCCTAAAGACATAACTACTGCATGTTATGTTCTGTTTTATAGGATAAAATGTGGCAAGTAGATAGGTATGATGTACATATTTTTCAGAATTATTTTTTAAAGCAGTATGGCAATTACAAAATAAGTTTGCTGAACCAAGGAGTTCTAATTTCAGTGAAAGCAAAGGCGGTTCGTTGAATTTTATTCAGTTTCTTATAAGAACATGGTAGAGAAGAGTAGCTAAGAATTTGGCAGTAAGGAAAATGATATAACTGAAACATAAGTGGGAGTCTGTGAGGTTGGGGAGAAGGAGAATTACAATGACACTTAAAGAAGTTGTAGAACTCTACTCTTTAAAATGTTGCTCCAGGACTGCCCTTGTTAATCATAATCACCAATTACTTTAGAGGTGTCTGTTGATCTTACTGAATAGTAGGGGAGAAATTGTATTCTCTTTAGGGGCTGCTTTTGATGTTATTTTGTGAGTCTAGTTAGGACTCAGAATACTTTATAGTCCCCTAGCTTCACCATCAGGACGACAACTAAGGCTGACCTCCATCAATCTGACTTTATTTATTCCGAAAAATTCTTCCCATAAAGGGAAGTGTGTGAATGAGTAAACAGCCTCATTGTCTTGCTTCAAGAACTTCCCAAATCCAATTATCTGAAAGGAGTACACTTAACCAGTCTTTTTCTAGGACCATGGATTCGTTGGATAGACAATCTTCATCTTAGGACAACTGATTGCCTAAACGGGCAGAGATCATGTATCTGAAAACTGATAATTCAGAACACTTTACTAAAATCCTCGACTTGCAATGTCCACTGTCCTAAGCCATTATACTGAAAACTGTGCCCAATCCCAATTGGATTACCTTCACCCACTGATGCCTCTAACTCTAGAAATACCTAGTCCTCCTCCTTTAGGGCATTACTAAATATCTTTCAGGGTGGTATTCTCCCTTACCATACAAGTTAATAAACTGGGTCTTTTGTGATTAACAGATTACTTTGGTTTTCTGTTGGGACAGCTGGCAGCTCAGACGACGTTACCAATGGCAAAGAGCTTTTCAACCAGAGAGGTTGCAACTACTGTATTATTCATACACTATGTACACTCTAAAGATCTTAATAGGATTTTGATCTATTTTTCCATGTATCACTTATTTGTAAGACAAAATGTTATGTATATGTTTTTGTAAGACAAATAATCTTAACAGTTATTTTACTTTCTTCTTTTTGCTTCATAGGGACTAGTCAAAAGAAGCTGCCAGATTCCTGACTTCTATTGAATTGCTGTGGGACAGCTTTGTCTAGTTCACTATTCCTCCACTCATTGCTCTATCTCTACAATAAAAAAAAAAAGATTTTAACCAGGCAAGGCAGTGCACAGCTATAGTTTCAGTTACTTTGAAGGCTGAGGCAGAAGGATCTCCTGAGCCCAGCAGGTGGAGGCTGTGGTGGCCGTGAATGTGCCACTGCCTTTCAGCCTGGGTGGCAGAATGAGACTCCAACTCAAAAAAAAAGAAGAAAAAAAGTTCAAAAGAGGAAATAGCACCCTTCTGATCAATTGTCTCTCCTTATTTTATCATCGTACTCTCCATCATCTCAGAGCATCAAAAGAGACAGATTCAGAGCTGACTCCATGGGCATATGACCTGCGCAATACCTGGTTTAACCATCATTTGTCACTGTCTTAATAATTTTTTTTTTTTTGAGTCAGAGTTCACTCTGTCACCCAGACTGGAGGGCAGTGACACACTCCCGGCCACCACAGCCTCGACCTGCTGGGCTCAGGCAATCCTTCTGCCTCAGCCTTCCAAGTAGCCAAAACTACAGGCACATGCCACCATGTCCAGCTAATTTTTTGGTTTATTGTAGAGATGAGGTCTCGCCAAGTTGCCAGGCTGGTCTCGAACCCATGGGCTCAGGCAGTCCTCTCACGTTGGCCTTCCAAAGTGCTGGGATTATAGATCTGAGCCACCACAACCAGCCCTTAATTTTTTACCAAGGGACTTTGCATTTTCATTTTGTACTTGGCTCTGTAAATTACATTACTGACCCTGGGAGATTTTATTCTTTTCTAGACACCTTGCCCCTTATGTAGAGTCACAAAATCCAGTATTAAATGTAACAAAAAGATTTAACTACATTAGTCTCTTGACAATCTTTTCTTTCTTGCAATAAAAATATAACTGCTTGTCTTGCTAAATAACCAAAAGTCTAAATTTGGGTAACAAAAGCTGGACAAATTTCTATTTTGAATACTATTTTTGAATAACTTTTACCAGCTGGGTGTGGTAGCATGTGCCTGTAGTTCTGACTGCTTGGAAGGTTGAGACAGAAGTCTCGCAGGAGCCCAGCAGGTCGAGGCTGCGGTGACCAGGAGCGTGCCACTGCACTCCAGTCTGGGTGACAGAGTGAGACTCCAACTAAAAAAAAAAAAAATAGATTTAATTTAGCATATGAGAAGTGGTTTAGGGATAGTAAGGCATATTTTATGACTTTTTTTTTTTTTTTGAGTTGGAATCTCACTCCGTCGTCCAGGCAGGAGTGCAGTGGCATGCTCAAAGCCATCCCAACATTGACCTGCTGGTCTTGGCAATCCTTCCTCCTCGGCTTCCAAGTAGCCAGAACTATAGGTGTTCACTATCACACCTGGCTAATTTTTGATTTATTGTAGAGATGAGGACTTGCCAATTTGCTCGGGCTGGTCTTGAACCTGCAGTCTCAGGGAATCCACTCACTTCAGTCTCCCAAATTGCTGGGATTACAGACTGAGCCACCAAGCCCAGCCTATAACTGTTTTAATTTTTAAAATTCTAACATATTTTGTCAATGATCACCTGTGTATGTATATACACACACATATATACATATATTTAACAAAGTGTTATGATCTGAGTAAAGCTCAGCTGGGCCCTTTGATACCAATAAATCAAAGGGGCAGGCAAGGAACTGGGAACTGGGAGAAAGAAGTTTATTTTTGAGTTCAAATCCAGGAAGTGGAGCCAGACTCAAAGTCTTTCTAAAATGGTTCTGCTCACCCTCCAGGCTTTTCTGATTCACTTTTATAAGTCCAGAGTTGTTAGTACCCATGCATTTGCCACGTGACCAGCAGAGAATTGTATACAATTTATCGATAGTGACATTTTTCAGTCCAGACTTCCTGGTGCTAGGTATCAGAGGTATCTCATAGCTTTCATCAGCTGGGCCTGGCAAAAGCGTTAATCAAGCTTGCTATTGTTTACAAGGGAGATTACAAGGCCTGAGACATTATGCATTACGCAAAAGTTATACAAATTATAAAACTTATGATTATATTGATACAAAATTATACAAATCACAAGGCTTATGATTACATTGATACTATATTATTCAAACTTATAACCACTCAGAAAAAAAGGGAGTAAATAGAGATTTGCATCTTTCAGCTGATTGGGCATAGACTACAAGAAAGTCAAAGATCCCCTGAAGCTACTTATCGGGAGTGGACATTTTATTACATCTCAAGAATATTGTTCAGGAATGTACAGGAGCACGTGAACCCTTGCCATACTCTTCTCTAGGGACTATGACTATATGGACAGACATTAGTAGGTCTCTGTATCAAAAATACCCAACATACACTTCGGAATAGGGGAATCATAGCTAAATTATAGGATAACCTCTCAACTTTTTGGTTTATTGGAACAAATACAATTATCCAGGTGAACAGAATTCTAGTTCATGTGTTTTCTGGGAAAATTGTAGATCCTTGGTTATTGTGGGAGCTATTGAGCAATCATCCCAATGATTCAGAGATTTGGAGGCTAATGATTATGGAGGAGACAACATTTCTGCAGAAACTATATTCTACAACTTTTCTTCTTCATGCCTTTAAGCAGAGGAGAAAACTAAGTTTGTGATAGAGTTAGCATTCCTTTAACTCAGCTAGTAGTACAAATCAAGGCATAGTTTTCTTCCAGGGTGTGGTAAAATAATTATGTACCACTTTATATTAGTAGCACACACTTATAAGTCTTGAATACAGACAAGAAGATAGACAATTAATAAGTAGTAAATTACTGGAAGTTTTCTTTGGTCTCTTCAGTTCCATGATATTAACATAAAGTTCTTGTATAGTCACTGCTATAAACTATACCATCAACTTCTCAAAAATGTTTACTAGTTCACCTGATTGTAAGTTCCTTAAGGGCAAAGAACTTGTATTATACAATTTCATTCTCAGCACCTAAAACAGTGAGGGGCACATATTATGTGCTCAGCAAATACTTATTGCAGGCCAGGCTTGGTGGCTCAGTTTGTAATCCCAGCACTTTCGGAGGCCAAGGAGAGTGGATTGCCTGAATCTGTGGGTTCAAGACCAGCCCAGGCAACTTGGCAAGACCTTATCTCTATAATAAATCAAAAATTAGTCAGGTGTCGTAGTGCGTGCCTGTAGTTCCAGCTACTTGGAAGGCTGAGGTGGATGGATTGCCAGAGCCCAGCAGGTCAACGCTGGGGTGGCCACGAGTGTGCCACTGCACTCCACCTTGGGCTATGAAGTGAGACTCCAACTCAAAACTCAAAAACAAACAAACAAACAAAATTTATTACATAAACAAATAAATAATAATTGAAAAAAATATATGTTGAGTAAATGAGTGATTTAAGTCCAGTCTAGAAATCTTTAGAAATCTGCTTAAGACCAAACACTGTAGCCTAAGTTTTGCAATGATCCAACCAATGAACTTGCCAAGATTAGCCCTGATGCTCCATATACCCTACTTTCATCATACCAAACTGCCCTTGGTAGTTACATCATTCTCCAAATAGTCCATACACTTTCAGATCTTTCTTTTTACATAACTTAGAACTTACTTTCACACTCACGATCATCCCATCGTTGACCTGCTGGACTCCCCTGTGATCCTTCTGCCTCAGTCTTCCAGTTGCCAGAACTACAGGTGCATGCTACACGCCTGACTAATTTTTATTTATTTTTAACTGTAGAGATGAAGTCTTGCCCATTTGCTCAGGTTGATCTCAAACCTGCAGGCTGAGGCAAACTACTTCCCTCAGTCTCCCAAAGTGCTGGGATTACAGGCTGAGCTACAGAGCCCGGCCAAAAGAATATATTTAAAAATAATTGTTCAATAAATGTTGAGTTGCATGGAAATTTATGGTTGGAAAACCTTTTCCTCTATCTTTTTTACTTATGTCTTTTGACTCTGTGAATTGAATTAATGGAAGACAAATTAACAAGAGAAAAAGCATACAAATTTTATGCTAATATTTTTATGGACATGATACAGGGACTTTAAAGAAAAGAAGTAAAAACCAAAGAAGTAGTTAGACTTGGGGGCTTTATAAACACCTTTTCAACAAAGGGTGATAAATTTTAGGAAGTTGACTAAAAATGTGTGGTAAATAGAGTTTAGTAAGGTTTTATTTGCAGATCCATTTTTGTTACCATGTCTGACCTTTCTGCTAAATGTGAAAGGAATACCTCTTTGTCCAATGAAAAAAAATTGTCACCTTCACAAAGGGAAATTTATGTCCTGCTTTTAAACAGAAAAGAGGAAGAACAGAGGGCTCTTCTTGTGTCAATTGGTTTTTCGATTACCTTTTATTCAAAAGAATCCATATGCCAAAGTAGCAAATTTTGAGGTGGTATATTGTGATCATTTTCCAAAATTTGTTTTTGGTTTTTCAACATCTTAGCCTTTGATCATGTACTGGTGGCAAATTGCATTATAATAGTGTCAGTCCCACACTTCCAGAAGAAGATATTATTACAAGGACTTATTATATTTTAAATTCTATATTCTCTTATTTGTCTCTTTAGCACACCTGTTCACTCTTGATCTCCACAATCCAAGAGAAAATAATTTGTTTTAGCAACTCCTAAAATCTGATTTTTGAAAAGTTTTTTTGATCAGTATAAATGGGAAAAAAAAAAGTTTAAATCATTTTTATGAACTTATCAAGTGAAAGGCGATTTAAAAAGAAGGAAAAAAAATTATACCTCTAAGGTATATTGGCTTATTTTTCTCAAAGTCTCACTATCTTAGTATGCTGCATTTATTTCTTGAAAATTAAATTTCTTGTAAGTAGAATGTCATTCCAGGCCTTCTTCAGGTGGCCTCTGATATTTGCATATAACTGCCATTTCAGTGAATATGGGTTTGCTTAGCAATTAATCAGTGTCAGAATGCCTTCCATTGTAGAAAGTAATTCACATGCAGATAGTTTTTTTAACTTTCTTCCTTGAATTCCAAAGGAAATGTATGAAGCATCTGGATTTTTGACATACCCCTGTCTCAATAACTAAAGCGATAATGTTTTTGTTGAAGGGATATAAAACACCTGAGGTGTTAACATTTAATTGGAGCTTTTTTTTTTTGAAAGAATAGAAATGAGTTTGTACTTTGTCATAATCCATTTCCCCAAAGAAGCAGTTATTATACAGAAATCAGACAATAGAACTGATACCTCATTTGATTTTTCGCCAAATAATCAGAATTTTCATTATCTAAAGAATACTAATGCAATTGTAAGAACAATGAAAACAAGAATAAATAGCATCTTGTAAAAACTATACATTTTATTTAACAAAAATATTTATTGTAAATATGGTTTTTGAAATGACGGACTGAGAGCAGGAAGCCATTTTTTAATCTTGTTCTTAAACCCTGACACAATGATGAGAAAGTAGAAGCTATGTCCTAGAGAAATCCATTTTTTATCTCGTTCCTAAACCCTAACACAATGATGAGAAAGTAGAGGTTACGTCTAGGAAAAATACATGCTCTAAGTAAAGATTAACTTTGCCGATTTTGTCTTTTCAGAAACACAAACTCCTTAAGCATGACAGGATACCGGCCTATTGTAATTTGTCTTTTTAGAAACTCAAATTTCTCAAGCATGACCAATATCGACCCATTGTATACTCAGTGCCTGGTGACCAGGACTCCCCTCAGGGTCTATAAGACATTCACAACTGGTCAAAAAGGAAGTCATGGCAGTCACGTCTACCTGATTGCAACATCTCCAGGGGAAAGGATCTAAGCCAGGGCTGAGGGTGGGGGTGGGAGAGAGGCATGGACTATGGGGCCACACTCATCTAGAGTGTAGACCCGCTTCCTGTCTGTGGGAAGTGATCTCTTTCTTAAATAAATATTTTCTTCTTTCACCTCTTTGTGTGTTGCAAATCTATGCATTACTTGGATCTCTGGCTATCAGCGCACACCTCTAGCACGCCGGCTCTGGCAGTGCTGTGCACCTCACCTCTCCATCCATTCATCCAACCTCACCCTCCGTACCCTAACAGTTTTTACATTTTGTTTTCAGTCCATAACAAAACTTGACAATATTCAAAATCAAATTGTGCCTAAAATAATCTTATCTGACAGAATTTTGAAGAATGTGAATTGTGTTGTTAAATTTTCCTACATACAAACATATAATAAAAAAACAACTTTGCAATTGGCAAAATTTGGTAGACTTCAAGATAGTAATGTTGGTAAGTCCTATCATTTTAGAGAATGGAACTTTTGTATTTTCAATTAAATGATAAATAATTTAAAATGCAGTGTTCTGGCCAGGCTCAGTGACCCAGTTTGTAATCCCAGCATTTTGGGAGGCCAAGGTGAAAGAACTGCCTGAGCCCGGGGGTTGGAGACCAGTCTGGGCAACTTGGTGAGACCTCGTCTCTACAAGAAATCACAAAAACTAGCTGGGTGTGGTGCTGTGCTTCTGTAGTTTCAGCTACTTGGAAGGCTGAGGTTGAAGGATCGCCAAAGCCCACCAGGTTGAGGTTGTGGTGGCCGTGAGCGTGCCACTGCACTTCAGTCTGGGTGGCAAAAGTGAGACTTCAACTCAAAAAAAAAGAGAAGGAATTAAAAATGTAGTGTTCTTTTTTATATGACCAGTTCATGACACTAAATAGGTGTTCCAGAATTGTAGGATCTGTTTGCACAGAAATTTAAAGTCATATGTCAATGTAATAATATATATTTTTTCATTTTTATTGTTGATGAGAACTTATATGTTGAAGAATTTTTAAGGGTACAATCAAGAAACACAGAAACATAAAATGAGCACATTTGAAAGATTGTCTTTTACGTAATAATTAGTGAGGAAACCAGCAAAATGTAAAAAGTAGTTCAAAAGAGAATTCAAAGGTTACACTTGTATAAACAATTAGAAATACTGAAGTGAATTTGCAAACATGCAAATTAGGTCAATATCCACAGGGCAATGATCAATTGCAGATGCACTGGACAAAAATAATTTATATTTCTAACAAAAAAAGTATTTGCATTACTGTCAATTTTCCACAACCTAGACTTGTAAAATAGATTGGAGACCATGAAAGGTAAGATAAGAGTGTTCTGGACAGGATACTACTAACACATTTTTCCCATTCCTAAGTCTTACAGTTTTTTCCTGGCATGTTACTGGGAACTCATAATGGGGCAGGGGACCCTTGACAAAAGCAAAAATGCAGACAAAAGTCAGGGAAAAGAAAATATGTTACTTCTTGTTCTTATATATCGCTTTACTTCTCGTTTTTATGTTACCCTACTTCTTGTTTTTTTTGTAAGTTACTTCTCCTTTCCGTGTATTACCTAAATTACTTCCTGATTCTTTGTGCTACTCTTTTTGTGGGCTTTTCACTTTAGTGGATTACATGTTCGAACTTTTGGGGGAATCCAATTAGGATAGTAATCTTGTAAGTCAATCAGCAAATAGGACATGCAAATGAAATATGTAAAACCAATCAGTGTGTAACATGTAATGCTAACTGCAACCTTGAGCTACAAAATATCCAATCAAATGAATAATGCCAAATTATAATCTTACAAGGGAGACAAAGAGGTTACAATGTAAAGGAATAATGTATAAGTCAATGCCTCACTAGGCTTGGGGCTCAGCCTTTGGATGTGAATCCGCTGAGTTGATGTCAGCTAGAATAAATGCAGGCATGACACCTCCATGTCCTATCTATCTCTGAAGCTACAATAATTTGATTGGGAGGATTGCCTTTCACTGTGATGCAGTAAAATCAATTGAAATAAACACAACCACATTGAGTCATTTTTCAAGAATGATTTATAAAATTTGAATTCTTGTATATTTTTATAATTGTTACATTAAATAAATCTGACTTGATAAAGCCTCCATACTCCCATATTGAGTCCTTATGTACAAACCTTAACCTAACTTAATAGGCAGGCAAACTGAAAACCTAATTTAGGCGTTTGCTTCTGTAAAAAAGTGTTGAGTCTTAGTCAATCCCAGCAGCCATCCTCAATCACTCATATGCAACCACTGTTGAAACCATGTTCAAATAAGGCGTACACAGGGATGTAACCAATCCAGCTGTTTTGCATTTCACTTCCGTTTTCTGTACACTGCTTCCCTCTTTCTGTCAATAAATTTGTTCCAACTAAATGGCATCCCTGGAGTCTCTCTGAATCTGCTGTGATTTTGAAGGCTGCTCAATTCATGAATTTTTCTTTGCTTAATTTAACTCCATTAAATTTAATTTGTCTAAGGTTTACTTTTTATACAATAAATAGTTGCAATTAACATTGCCAAAATAAGTGTCTTATACTTATTCACATGACTACTTATATAGATATTTGGCCTTCCTTTCTAATAATTTTTAAAGTATTATAAGAGAAGATATGAGTTGAACCAACAGAAATACAAATTAAAGATTCTTATCATGACAGAATGGGACTCTGTGAGCATATAAACAAACTTATTTAGGGGGGTTTAAAATGTGGCTTATATATGGCGAGTATATATGAAGACCACCATGTGAATGTCTCTTCTGAAATTGTGTACTGTGTTAGACTTGGTATATTTGCCCAAATTTAAATTTCAGAAATAATATCTAAAGTTCTTATCAGACTCTTAATGTTATTCACAACTTCTAAAAGGTTAAAAATGTCTATTTTAGAACAAAATTATTCTGACCTACTTGTCTGCCTCATATTCCATTCCATGTTTAGACTATTTATAGCAAAGAAGACAGCTGAACTATCACAGAACACAAGTATGCTGGCACAGCAGGCAGGTTTGTCTGAAAATCACCTTGGGGACTAACACTAAGTTTCCTGGACACCAAGCTATTTGGGAACCTCCATCTTCCTACCTGCTTATATTTTATTCTAGCAAAACAGGATGCATCATAGTTAACCTTATTGAACCAGTTGTATTTTTCTCCCTGAAGAAGGAGCCACAATTATCTTTTGCCAGACAACTCCTGGATAGCCTTGGTACCTCTACCCAGACTGTCTAGCACCTTAGTAGTCTAATTATTTGCCAATTGCTCTATAAAAAGCAAGAGCGATGACATGATGGTTTTTCTACCCTAAAATAAAGACATATATTATACATTCTGTAGACAGTCCTGGCATGAGGCCTATGTGACGATCTTGCGGATTAGAAGGCCTGTGGCTTCTATTCTTATGGGACCTTTGCTGCCAAGTTCCTCAAGAAAGTCTATTACTGTTTTTCATCCAGTGCTGTAAAGTGCTGTGGAATTTTTGCCTAGCATTGTGGAAACACAATGGGTGATGCTAAAGGGAAATACATTTCTGAAAGGGGGGTAATCACAAAGAGATCAAACTTATATTCTAATCACCATAAGAACACATATATATTTTCTGATATTCGTAATGTTTATGAGTTTGCTGAGAAAAAAAATTCCGTGAGCTTTGAGGGTTCAGAGACTTATAAACAAGTGTGAGGACCTTGGGATAGGGCAGCAAAGGCTAAATGGTAGGTGAGATTTCAGGGCCTTTGGGACATGTTCCACTACTAGAGAAAAAGACAAGTGTTACACAAATGCCAGGGGTTTGATTGAGGTCCTGTTGCTTGCTGCACAGAATGCCAATCACTGAAACAAGTATTGCCAGGGAGGCGGCTTTTTAATTGGGTGCTATCGGTTAAGGGGAATGAAAGATCAGACTCAAATCTTCCTCTCCAACTGATTGAAATTGTGGGCTAATGTAGTAGGGGAAGAAATGTAAAACAGCAATTAGGAAGGGGTAAGGGAGCAATCATGTAGTGAGGAGTCTGGCATTTCCTTGTTAGGACATTCTGGTGAGTTTCAGTCCCTTGCCTGAGGGTTAGTTTTCTGAGGAAGGAACTCAGGCAAGGCAAATAAAAATTTTAAGTTTTGCTTGTTTGTTTGTTTGTTTTTGAGTTGGGTCTCACTCTGTCGCCCAGACTGGAGTGCAGTGGCCGCTCCCAGCCACCGCAGCCTCGACCTGCTGGGCTGCAGCCATCCTTCCGCCTCAGCCTTCCGAGTAGCCGGAATTACAGGTATGCGCTACCACGTCCGGCTGATTTTTTGATTTATTATAGAGATGAAGTCTCGCTGCCCAGGTGGGTCTCGAACCCGCGGGCTCAGGCAATCCACTCACCTCAGCCTCCCAAAGGCGCAGGATTACAGGCTGAGCCACCGAGCCCGGCTGTTTGTTTGATTTTTTTGAGTCAGAATCTCACTCTGTCGCCCAGGCTGGAGTGCAGTGGCACACTCACAGCCACTGCAGCCTCGACCTGCTGTGCTCAGGTGAGTTTTCTACCTCAGCCTTCCAAGTAGCTGGAACCACAGGCATGTGCCACCATGCCCGGCTAATTTTTTAATTTATTGTAGAGATGAGGTCTCAACATATTGCCCCGGCTGGTCTCAAATCTCTGAACTCAGGTAATCCTCTGGCCTCGGCCTCCTAACATGCTGGGATTATAGGCTTGAGCCACCGTGCCCGGCAAGCTTTAAGTTTCAAGACTGGAAAGGTCAGTTTCCAAGTTTGCTTAACAAAACCCCATAAATATAGGTTCTATGGGAAAATTGTGCCGGTTTCAGAAGTGTGGCCAGTAGTACTCAACTGAGACAGGAAAACAAGAGCTAATCAAGAGGCCAGACCCTATCAACCTTATCTCAAATGAGCAGCTGCCCTAACTACCACTTTTGCTTCTTTAAGCATGCTTCATCGCACCTTACATAAACCTGTTTGCTGTGAAAGTTCCCACTCATGGTCCTCCGTTTAAAATTATAAAACCACCAATGACAAAAGTCCAAAGTTGATGATGTGACTCCAGGCTTGTTACACACGCAAGTCCCCAATAAGGTCCGCTGAATATATTTAAAAGCAGGTTGTAACTGAAGATGGGGCTCAGGTTTTTGGAGATAAGCCCACCTGAGACTTTTGGAATAAATGTTTTCAATTCACCCCTCGGTCTCCGGTGCCTGTTCTGAGCTTGGCCCGCACTTGCTACAACACAGCAATTAACGTGAATTTAGACAAAAGACATTACAGTGGCTCTTTGAATACATTCCTCAGTAAGCCAATAGAGTTGAACGTGTACATACCAGTGGCAAGGGAGGGCTGCTTATAAAACAGAAAGAATAGTTTTGCTTAAGCTTTGAGAACTTAGTAACTCTGATTTTTAAAAAAAGAACATAAAGTAATAGGAGACATTTCCCTGCTAACTCTAGAAAATTAAGAACAGATTGTCCAGAGCATTACAAGGTATTTGTGAAATGTTTGAGATGAGTAAAATGTGTGAGAACAGCAGACGGAGAGAGATCAGTCACAATTTGAAAAGAAGTACAAGTGAGTTCTGAGACATCACCTGGAGCAGCCCAGGAGCACTGGTGAGAGCAAGTATCTGGGCCACATGCAACAGCAGGATAGCAGCAGTTCAAGCCAGAGGTGTCAGTGATTTCAAGGGCAATAACATAATTTGAATTGTTTATCCAGAAATATTTGCAGGCATAGAAACATAAGTATAGATTTTGACATTAAAAAAAGCAAACCTATTACAACACAAATAGCATAATCTATACTGTTCACAATGCGTTCTTTCACTCTATAGATGTATCTCAGATTCCTTTCCAAATTTGTATCCAAGCATCTTCAGGGTTTAGACTCAGAGATTTCTATTTTAAGTCTGGATTTTCACTAAATTAAGCGCATCCTTAGTCTGGGCTTTGCACTTTTGTTTACTTGGCTTGGAATACCCTTGCTCCATCTACATGATTTATTTACAAAATCCCTTGATACCGATCACTTCTCCATTGTCACCAACTACCTGTTTTAACAGAGTTTCCTGTTATTTTCTGCCCTGCTTTCCTCTGTCACTTTTTAGCCACTGGTCTTATTTTACGTTTTTTGTTAGCACGTATCACTACTTGCCTTAGGATTACATATTTATCTGTTTATTGTCTAACTTTCTTACTAAAATATGAACTCTAGGAAGACAGGAACACTGTAGGTTTTATTCATTGCCATATTCCCCAAGGCCTGATATATGTACTAAGCTCTTGATAAATATTGTTGAATGGATGACCATATCAATTATTTAACTTGCTGATTATCAATGGTGTGACTTTCTGATAACCAACTTTGTCCTTCATACATAAAAAATGGGGCTAATAATTCCACCTAGCTTTCATGATAGGTGTAAAGATAAAAAGAGATTATTTTACTAATTATAATAATAGCTAATACTTATTGAATACATACTGAGCAGACTTTTCATTTAATCTTCTCTAGAACTTGTAAAATAGTGATTATAATTAAACCCACTGTGGATGAGGGACTGAATCTCACAGAGTTCAGGAGTGATAGAGATATGATTTTATCCCAAGTTGTCTGTCTCCTCAAAACTGCAACTATGCTAGCTCTTTAATATATATAGCATGGGCTCAAATAATGATTAATGTTGTTACTAACATTGTTCATGACCACATAATGGTCACAGAGATATGCCGTCCATTTTATTTGATTGTGCTATTAAAAAAAAAACTTACAATATTTTTGTTTGAACAATTTTATTCTCAAAAAAGCCTTTCTGCTTATTTATATTTTTTATAAAAAGTATGCTAAGGTCTTGGCCACTTAATAGTGACATTTCTAAGTGACTATAAATGGTTCTAATAAATTATGAGATATTCATACTAGTAAATATTTTAGGGAGGTTACCCTAAAGTGTTCTTCACAAAAAAACTTTGAAAATGTTCATTAATGTGCCATAAATGTGGCATTATTTCACAAAATACTTATGCAAAACCATAAAGATTTTAATAATAAACATTACCTTTAAAAACCAAATTCACTTAAGAAATACATCTTTTTTTTTTTTTAATCGGAATCTTACTCTGTTACCCAGGCTGGAGTGCAGTGGCATGCTTAAGGCCACCTTAGCCTCAAACTGCTGGGCTTGGGCGACCCTTCTGCTTCAGCCTTCCAAGTGGCTGAAACCACAAGTGCACCGCCACACCTGACTAATTCTTTAATTTATTGTACAGATGAGGTCTCGCCAAATTACCTGGGCAGATCTCGAACCCATGGTCTCAGGCAGTCCTCTCACCTTGGTCTCACAAACTGCTGGGATTACAGGCATGAGTCACCATGCCCAGCCAAAATACGTCTGTTTTTAAGGCAAGATATCTGAGATCACCTTTGTGGTCTCTAACTCATTGAAGGGAGTGGCACAAATCACTATAATTATTTCTTGAATAAGACATATTCAACTATGTCACTAAAGAGATTATTGAGTGTTTATATAAATACTGAAAACATTTGAGACGTAGTTTTGGCTGAAGATCACGATTAGCATTTCTAAATGGTGTAGAGTGCTTATAAAATGCTAACTTCTATAAACAAAATATGAAATGGGACTATAATAATCTTAATTGCCATCATTTTTTTCAGTGAAACTTTTCAAAAGATCCTTAACAAGATTTGCCAATTTAAATTGTACAATTATTTGGAAAGCCTTCCATAGTACCACTTACAAAGAACATGTAAAATAAGTTCATATGTTTGATTGCTTCTCCAACTTTTATACAGGCAAGCTAGCTATATATATAAAACCTTATTAATATAAGAGAGAGGACTGGGTGTGATGGTTCAGCCTGTAATCCCAGCACTTTGGGAGGCTGAAGCAAGAGGATTACATGAGCCCGGGGCTTCAAGACCAACCTGGGCAACTTGGTGAGCCCTCATCTCTACAATAAAAATCACAAAAACTAGCCAGGCGAGGTGGTGTGTGTCTGTAGTTCCAGCTACCTGAAAGGTTGAGGCAGAAGGAGCACGTGAGCCCAGCAGATGGAGGCTGTGATAGCCATGAACATGCCACTGCTCTCTAGCCTGAGTGACAAGAGTAAGACTCCAAAAAAAAAAAAATATTTAATATCTGAGAGAGGATGCAAGAAAAAAAAACAACCCTGGAATTATCTTTTGGGGAGCTGGTCCCTTGTAGTACAGGCTTCCCCTGTTAGGTAAGTGTTGTAGGAGTCTATCAGCATCAGTGTATCAGTTAGTGTTGTTTTGTGTCAAGATTTGTGAGGATTGTGGCAAACATGTGACTGGTTCTTCCACCATGACAATGCATGTCAGCAACAGAGTGAAACTTTGACTCAAAAAAAAAAAAAAAAAAAAAAATGCTTTTTCCACTGCTCAAAACAGTTTCCTTAGTGCTCAGCAGTTTTTGGTTAAAAATGGCATAACAATTGTGAGAAATGAACTCACCCATCCAAAATCAAAGGATGGACATAGAGATGAGGAGTGCAGCAAGAGTGAAACTTCAATGACAGTCTTGTGAGATTGGATTTCTGGTGGGCAGACATACCCAAGGTGGTTACCACAAGCTTTTTATTTCCTAGTGTGTGAATTTCTCACCTGGTTCCTCATTGACTGAGCAATACAGAGGTCACAATTTTTCCTGGACATCGCCTAAGCAGTTTTTGGTCCAAATAAAGTTAAAATAAGTACTTGTTGCTATTTGATTGTAGGGTTTCAGCTTTCCTATCTCTAAGTAAGTTTTAGTTCCCCAAGATGTGACTATTACTATGCCACCCTTTGTTTTGTCTTTTGGTCACATCAGCAATGAATTATTCTTTGTCCCTCAATTAAAGTGACTGTTACCAGTCTCCCTCAGTTTTGTCTTTTGGTCACATCAGCAAACTATACTCCATTTCTGGAAACGAATCATTTATTGTCCTTCACAACCCTATGACCTACCCTCCCTATTCACCTGATCTCACCCTGATGAATAATGTCCTCAAAGGAAACATGTTGCCAATGTGGAAGAAGTGAAACAAAAAATGGCAGAAGTACTAAGAGGCATCAAAATTGACAAATTCGGAAACTGTTTTGAGCAGTGGAAAAAGCATTTTTTTTTTTTTTTTTGAGTCAAAGTTTCACTCTGTTGCTGAGACTAGAGTGCAGTGGCACACTCATGGCCACTGTAGCCTCAACCTGCAGGTCTCAGGTGATCCTTCTGTCTTAGCCTTACAAGGAGCTGGGACTACAGGCGCACGCCAACACACTCAGCTAATTTTATTTTATTTTTTATTTATTGTAAAGATAAAGTGTTGTCAAGTTGCCCAGGCTGATCTCATACCTCTGGGTTCAGGCAATCCTCTTGCCTCTGCCTACCAAAGGGCTAGGATTACAAGCGTGAGCGTGGCACCTGGCTGTAAAGCCATCTTTGTAGGTGTATTGTATCAGAGTACTTTGAAGATGACTGAAGTTTAAACATATAAGAATGAAAACACAATATTTTATAAATGCATTTCAAGTTTTTTGAATCACTCCTCCTATAGTATTATGTCTCAGTTTGTTTAGGTTGCTATAACAAAACACCTTAGATTGGATAATTTATAACAGTTATTATTCACAGTTCTGGTAGCTGGGAAATCTTAGATCAAGGCAATAATTTAGAGTTGGTATCTGGTAAGAACTTATTCTTCATAGACAGCTTTTTGTTCCTGTATCTTCATGTGGTAATAAAGGACAACACAACCTCTGCTGTTTGAACATTAATCCTGTTTATGAAAATAGAGCTTTCATAGCTCAATTGTTCCCCAAAAGGTCCCACTCCTTAATATTATCACATTAGGTATTAGGTTTTGACATATAAATTTGGTAAGAGGGGGCAATATTCAGATAATAATTTTATATATATATATAAATTATTTAAAATTAATAGACCCATAATACTACTGATATTTATTATTAATCAGATCCATTTTAATTAAAATCAGCACTTTTTTTGAAAGACAGTATTTCAAAAAGTGAATGCATAGAAAGGCTTATGACAATTGCTGGCAATTTTCTACTTGAATACATGCATCTCTCTTTTTTTTTTTTTTAATGTAGTGCAAGCTTAGCTCAATATTGAACTAAAAACAAGGAAGAAAACATTTTTGTATCTTCTCTTCATTCTCACTGCCATCCCATCCCCTTAGTTCAAGCCCTGATTACTTGTGCTAAGCTAGTTGTACCAGCTTCATCTCTCTTAAAAGAACTACAAATTGGTTGGATTTGACAGTAAGACAGCCCTTACAGTGAAAAGGTAAGCCAGTTCAGTAAGTAAAAAACATAGAATTCTATCTGAGCCATAATTAAAAAAGGAACACCTATTATATTTTTAAAACTTTGTGTCCACATTATATATAATACACTATCAAGGATGATTTTATGCGATTGTTTCCTAAGAGATTCATTTGATAAATTTATACAAATTTCATTTTTCTGACATGGTACTTTAATGTTTCTGACACATATCATTTTGTGTGTGTATGTGTATTTTAACTGTCTGGATCTAAGGACCCTAAGGGAATGCATTCTTAAAATCTAGAAAAAAATAAATTAATTGTAAACCCACATATTCATCTTCATATCCAATTAATTTGGAAACATGTACACAGAAGGAAATTTCTACTATGTGAAAGATGTTGCTGGATGTTTGGAGAGAGATGTAAAGCTTTAAAAACTGTGGTTCCTGTCACAGAGAGCTCACGATCTAGTTGAAGCGATACCATAGTGTTACACAAAAATAAAATTCGAGGGAGTGTGTGATTTGGCATGAGATGAGAGATGTTGACCATGAGTACTATGGAAATTCATAGGATGAAGAGAATACTTAGTATTTTGCAACTGAAAAGCCCTCTGATTTATTCTCATCTTCAACAAAATCACTCTGCTTTTATCTGTTTTATTTGTTTATGCTTCTGGCTAGGATTTTATCTGAAGAGAGTGTTCTGTGGGAAAAAAATAAGTTTGAAGATCACTTTCCATAATGAAGGGGAGCAGTGACAAAAACAATATTGGGTGATCTACCGTATATGCATATGCTTGTTTTTATGATGCATCATGTGGTGCTTTGGAAGTATATTGATTTACTCCCACTAACCTGCCAACCTGCCATGGATTTCAAAGTAAACTATAGATGCCAGTGTCTTTTCAAATGCTTCAGCCACCTGCCATTGCCTAAAGAATATGATCCAAACTTTTTAGCAAAGCACATTCCCCTTTCAATCTCTGTTAGGTTAAAAATCCCAGTGGGACCTCAAAGGTGTTAAGCCAGGCCCAACGGCAGGGGTTGTCTGGTTTGTGATCCAGTGCCTCATGAAAGATGCAAAGAATAGCACAGAAGTTGGATTGGAAAATATAGTTTATTTAGAAAGTACATAAGAGAGAGAGAGAAAGGAGAGTCTCTTCCCTAAGGTAGGGAGGGGGCCATAGCTAGGAAACATGGCCTGGACATAGCTCAGTGAGCACATGACCTGGTTAGTGCTTAGCAAGACAATGACTGCAGGAAGTCAAATCCTTTTAAACCTTCCCTTTGATGGGGGGAAGTCATTAAGATTATTGGGTGGTGATCTGCTCCAGGTCATCACAGAGAACAGGTAAGCACAGGTACTGACGTCAGGTGATTGATGACAGGTGGATGGGTGGGTCAGTCACATGACTGCTGCCATGTTGATGGGGTCTGTATCACCAAGGTCATGAGGGGCTGATTAGTTTATTTTGTTTACACAACAAGCTGGGGAGGGGCTGTAAAATAATTATCAATAGCTACCTCTCAGACACTGGTGCTGTCCTTGGTTCGTGATTAGAGGGTAAATTAATGTGACAGATCCAAAAAAAAAAAAAAAACAGAAAGAAAAACATGAGAGATCTAGGCAATATTAAAATGGCTGTTCTTTGGCTATACTGACTTCTTGTTATGTCCTTTCAGTCTCCAACTTGCCTTTTTTATTCCATTTCTTTTGATTGCAATCTAATACCTGATACCATAATCATAACACCTATGAGATGTCTATTTTTAATTTCCAATTTAGTAATGAAAAAACTGAGGTTCAATATAGGTATCCACCAGTAAATGAGAGGCTTTACATGAACAGGTCTGTCTGCTTCTAAATGTGCGCTCTTTCTTAAATATCATGTTATTTCCCAATAGTTATTCACTTCTACAACTGCAACATTAATCTCATAACCTTTGCTTAATACATGTTTATTAAATGAATACAGAAGCAAGATATTTATTAAATGAATATAGAAACAAGATATAAAATAGATATAAATCAGATATAAAAGAGACATTTAAGAGAAAACTTCACCCTCAAGCTTATCTTCTCAAGTGGGAACCTGGCATAAAATTGTCCAATAATTTCCTAGTTTCTCATTATATTTTCTTCTTTGGAAAAGGGATACAGATTTTCAGTCCTTTATGGTCTCTGAACACTAGATGCCCATTCATCTCAGAGACTGTTGTTAAACTCTGATAGCAACATTTTGAGAGTTTCTATTACTTCCTTTGAAAAGTAAAGTCAGTACAGTGTTACAGTTTTCTAGAATATTCTAAGAATGCTGTGGGCAGGTTAGGATGGGAAGATAAGTACAAAGATGACACATAATTTAAAATGTCACAAAAAGGGCCTATTTTGATTTTCCTTCATTTTGTAGCTAACCAAGTATATTTCCTTATTTTGAAAATAAATTGAGAAAAATGCCTTCCTTTTTTATATTTTGCTTCATTTTAGACAATAACCAAAAGACAAAGTACCAATTTTACAGTTTACATATTTGACAATACTTTTAAAAAGAGGCACTTTCATAGAGTCAGGTTAATATTAAAAAAAAAAAAAAAAGAAAAAGCAACAACGACTCTTTCAGTTGACCTAATGGATTTTTAGGTAGTGTACTATATGTTTATTTAATATCCCAACTTCCCAGGTATGATGTAAGAAGTGACTTTTACTTTGGTTGCCAACTCAGGATATCTTAAGCTTTTATAGAGAGCCTGCTCACAGTCGCCGAATTTACAGAAAATGTAGACAGCATTTTTTTTTAAAAAAGATGCAAGAAGGAACTAGAAAGGGTTCCATCTTCCCCATAATAGTGCTTAATAAAATGACAGCAATCTTTTTCTATTGCCAAGAGAAACTGAGTTATATATATGCAAAGCTTTCCTCTAGTGTGTGTGTGTGTGTGTGTGTGTAGTTCACATGAAATTAGAAGCTTTTGAGAAAATGGTGGGAAATTGTATTATACTCTGTAAGCCAGGTAAAATGTGATAGAAGAAAAATTTTAGAGAATTCTTCCATTTATTTGTTTTCAGGGGAAAAAAAGACTAATTATACGCATAACTCTTTTTCCCCCAAATAATCAAACTTTCTCAAATTCTCTCTAGTGTGTATGAAGTATAATATGTCTATGTATCTTATCTTAAATAAAGAAATTGGAGTAGAAAAGTTTTTGCTTGGTTATGAAAAGTTAAAAAGTCATTTTATCCTCTACGCAAACCTTTGTTTCTGGATGAGGGGCAGATGCACCTTAGCAAAAAAACTGGCAACCCTTCAAAAGGGTTCTGAAAGCAACTGTGATATTTGAAGATAAAAAGGATAAGGTCATTGCCTGCATTCTGTCCTGCAAACCTGAGGGGTAAATCTTTTGATGTTTAAATGAGAGAACCTTAAATTCCTTTATCTTTCTACGTTTAAAAAACTATTCATAAATTCTTTTCATAAACACTCTATTACCTTTTCTATACCGAATCACTGTTATTTTGCATGCAGCCTAGATGATAACTACATTTCATTTAAATGTCAATGTCTCATTACATTTATTTTTCATATCTTCACTGAGGCAGACTATTTCACAGTAAGTGGAAATCTTGGGTATCATTTATTATATTAGAGAATTGAAATAACCTAGAAAATGCAAATACCAAGAAATATTTACTGACTCATCCATTGATCTATTATCAATGAATATTTTTTGTCATCTAAAAATGAACAAAACTTAAAATTCTAATTTCATGATTTTCTGTGGCTGCTTTTTTTTTTTTTTTTTTTGAGTTGGAACCTCACTCTGTTGCTCAGACTGGAGTGCAGTGACCGCTCCCGGCCACCGCAGCCTCGCCTGCTGGGCTCCGGCGATCCTTCCGCCTCAGCCTTCCAAGTAACTGGAACTACAGGCATGTGCTACCACGCCCGGTTGATTTTTTGATTTATTGTAGAGATGAGATCTCGCCAAGTTGCCCAGGCGGGTCTCGAACCCGTGGGCTCAGGCAGTCCGCTCATCTCGGCCTCCCAAGGCGCTGGGATTACAGGCTGAGCCACCGAGCCCGGCCTGTGGTTGCTATTAAGCATCAAATAATAACAAACAAACAAAATAAATTAGGTGTAACCTGATTTGCCCTACTGTGTAAATTGGACAGAGATGTCGAATATTCTGTAAACCCCAACCTGCACTCTACAAATATTTCTGAGATTTCCTGGGAAAGTCTCACGTGTACTTAAAAAAATTAGCCTGCTCCCCATGGTTACGAAGCTATTGTGCTCAACTCCACGCTGCCCTGCTAGGCTGCTTAGTCTTTCTCAGGGTCAAAACTCTTAGTACAATCATTGATAGGAACTGCCCTGAAGCACTGAATTTGCTGCTCTGAAACGCATTTTTAAAATATGAGCAAATATTTTTTAAAAAGTAGAAAATATAACATGATCGCTGCATATATACCACCCAGCTAGGAAAAGAGAATATTATTATTATTATTTTTTTTAGAAAGCAAGATTTATTGAGAGGACAGAAAAGATCCTACAGGACAACTCCCAAAGGGGTTGTCTGAAAATATTGATATTAATATTGTAAATATATTTGAAGACTCCTGAGTAAATTACTCCTAAAACATTCCACTCTTTCCCCCATATCATTTAAATGCATTCATCTTTAGACCGGGTGCATTGGCTCACACCTGTAATCCCAGCAGTTTGGGAGGCAGAGGAGAGAGGATTGCCTGAGCCCATAGGTTGGAGACCAGCCTGGGCAACTTGGCAAGACCTCATCACTACAATAAATCAAGAAAAATTAACCAGTCATGGTGCTGCATGCCTGTAGTTCCAGCTACTTGGACGGCTGAGGCAGAAGGATAGCCTGAGCCCAGCAGGTTGAGGCTGCAGTGGCTGTGAGCATGCCATTGCACTCCAGCCTGGGAGACAGAGTGAGACTCTGACTCAAAACCAAAACAAAACAAAAATGCATTCATTTATATTTTGTCTATGTGTATATATCAGTAAGCAATACCTAATTTTGCATGGTTTTAAACATGATATAAATGATATCATAGTATATATACCTCCATCTTGCCCTTTTCCCTTCAATCTAATTTTATTTTTCAATTTTTTTATATCTTAAATTTTCTTACCTTTTACTCTAGTTCATTTATTTTCATCATCATGTAGGTTTTCATCATCACATGGGTTTTTCTTTTCTTTGCTGCCGCTATAGAGTCACAGCATCACCAGATTAATTATAAGTCTAAACTAATTTACACGGTGTGAGAATTGGAAGAAAGGAATAAAATAATCAAAATTGGTAACTTGGTATATGACAACATTTGTGACTCATTGGAAAAAAAGACTGATAAATAGGGCTGGAAGAATTGGTTATTCATATGGAAAAATATAGGATTTCTATCTCATAACATATACATACAAATCAATTTCAGATAAAAACAAAAACTTTAAAACATTTAGAAGTAAATACAGCTGGGCTCGGTGGCTCAGCCTGTAATCCCGCGCCTTGGGAGGCTGAGGTGAGTGGATTGCCTGAGCCCGCAGGTTCGAGACCCGCCTGGGCAACGTGGCGAGACCTCATCTCTACAATCAATCAAAAAATTAGCCGGGCGTGGTAGCGCGCGCCTGTAATTCCAGCAACTCGGAAGGCTGAGGCGGAAGGATCGCCGGAGCCCGGCAGGTCGAGGCTGCGGTGGCCGGGAGCGGCCACTGCACTCCAGTCTGGGCGACAGAGTGAGACTCCAACTCAAAAACCAAAAAACAAAAAGCAAACAAACAAAAAAGAAGTAAATACATGGTCTCTTCCCCTAACTACAGGATCCTGTAATGACTTTGTAACACTAAACTGCATTTCCCAAAATTCTCTTCCTTTTCTGCTTACAGTTAAAAGGCTACAAAAGAGAGTGCCACTAGTTGGAGCACAGAGGAAGGCACCCATTGGGCCTAAGGTTGTTTTGTCTTCCCTGGAGTTTTTCTTGTTTCTCTGACTACTGGGTTAAGTGTTTGTGTTTATTTGCATGACTGAGGACCCAAGCTTCTGCTGGATACGCCGCAGATCCAGAGTCACTGACAAGAACAAACAAGTCCATGAATGCGGGATCCCAGTCCAGTCCCACCTGCTAGAGTCTTTCCCCTCCTAATTGCTTGATAAGTGAACTTCAAGCTTCAGTATCAGACACAGAGACAGTCTTCTCCTTTTATTTATTTACTTATTTTTTTTTGAGTTGGAGTCTCACTCAGTCGCCCAGGATGGAGTGCAGTGGCACACTCATGGCCATCCCAGCGTCGACCTGCTGGGCTCCAGCGATCTTTCTGCCTCAGCCTTCCAAATAGCCGTAACCATAGGTGTGTGCTACCCCACCCAGCTAATTTTTTATTTTTATTGTAGAGACAAGGTCTCACCGAGTTGCCCAGGCGGGTCTCAAACCCGCGGGCTCAGGCAATCCACTCACCTCAGCCTCCCAAAGGCGCAGGATTACAGACTGAGCCACTGAACCCGGCTGAGACAGTCTTCTTATAGACTGCTTACACACATGTGTCAACCCCAACTGCAGCTATGAATCTCATTATTATTTGGAAGTTTCCTCAACTCCAAACCAAGCAGATGCTTTGGGCCCTGTACATTTGAGCACTTCACCAGATATGCACTGACTCGCAGCAGGGTTTTGAAACTGCCATAAAGATACTTTGTACACATTTCTTAATACATTTTCTCCTTTAAGCTTGATTTTATATTAAATTGCAAATATTTTTAAAAAGTGAATTTTAAATTTACAATTGCACATTGTCTAAAAAATTAGCAATCATACATTCATATTTTCTGTCTAAAATATTATATTACTTTTTAAAAATTCACTTCCTTCTTGTAATTTATTCCCTTTTGAAATCTTATTCCAATAACTTCTAAGTGAAGCATACTAGTAAATTGTATAAATTCTAAATGAAACATATTCATTAAGTTCATTATTTTAAATAATGTAAGAATATGTTGTAAAAGTTGAAGTTTATTACTCAGGAAATCAAATCTGCAAATAGAATGTATTCAGGAAATTCTAGAGTATAAAATAATATTTAACAAGTAGGGAAAATAAAGAATGTTTCAAGTTAAATTATCTCTTTCCATCTGTTGGAACAGGGAACTTCTTAATATTTGATTATCAAAATTTAAAGCCGACAGAAAGATAGCATTGGTGATTGCAGATTCTAATATCCCTTTCTTCTTACATTTACCGAGGTCTTTCTTGTTGGTTCATATGGTACTCTTTCTATTGTTAGTAATAATGTTAACACTGATGAAAACCAGACTTATATCTTGCCTCTTGTATATTTGTACTCTTTCAAATTTATCAAGCACATCAAATTTATTCTGAGTATTGGAATAGGCTTACCTTTCTCTCTCGTTCCTTGTACTGTCAGGTTTTGTATTGGTCTTTCTTCTGTCATGGACACTGCCTCCACTCTTGAGTGTAGAGATCACGTCTGGCTTATTCATCACAATATACCCACAATGCCACAACTACACCATGTCCGGCACCTTACAAGGATGAAATAAAATTTTTATTGAATTGATCAATTTCTGATAGAATTGTAATGCTGTTCTGCATTTCCTTTGTAATCACTCTCTTTCCAAATCTCTCTTCAATCAAAGTTTATGAACAGGTCTCACATCTTCCTCTCTAGTCTGCAGCACACAACAACAAAACAAAACTCAGCAAATTATTTCTAGTTCTTTTCTCTTTATCACTACCATCAAAGAGAGGTAGTATCTTTATGCCCTTGTAATTATGAAAATCATTATCACTGTGATCAACAGTAACTATGTTAACCTGGCTCCTGGAATGAACTAGGTATACAGAAACATTGCATAATTTAAGTAGAATTTAATAGTATATTTACAATGAAATATTTACAAAAGCATAGGTAAATTTTAAAGAAAGCATACAATATAGGGCAATACTGTGGAAGAAGATAGTCCTGTTAACACACCCAGACCTGATGGAGTAAAGGAAGAGAGTAAATTATTAGATCCTAGAAACGAAATGAGTTATGTGGAGAGGACCACCTAGAAAGAATTGTCTTTAGGCCTAGATGGTCACATAGCATGCTGGCAGGAAATTCTCTTCTCCCACTCTCTGATCTCCTATGGAGGGTTTCCATTGGCTATGCCCAATCATATCTACAGGGTAGGAAAGCTTTGTTGATATTGTCCATACAGTCAACCTTGATTGGCAGAGAGCAAGGTGAAGAAGCCTGAAGAGTAGATCTAAAGAACAAATGGAAAATATCCAGCACAGTAATTAGTTACTAATAGTGGTATGAAAAAATAATAGTCTTTGTTTAATGCTTATAATTTCAAATGCTTTTTGTTAACATTTAAGGAAGAAAATTTTATACAATATCAGTAACACATTAAAAAAGATTTCAGGCTGGACTCATTGGCTCAACCTGTAATCCCAGCAATTTGGGAGGCTGAGGCGAGTGTATTGCCTGAGCCTGAGGGTTTGAGACCAGCCTGGGCAACTCGGTGAGACCTTGTCTCTACAATAAAAATAAAAAATTAGCCGGGTGGGGTAGCACACACCTGTAGTTACGGCAGTTTGGAAGGCTGAGGTAGAAGGATCGCTGGAGCCCAGCAGGTCGACGCTGGGGTGGCCATGAGTGTGCCACTGCACTCTATCCTGGGCGACAGAGTGAGACTCCAACTCAAAGAAAAAGATTTCAAATAGAACATTAAAATCATGGATTGAAATCAAACTGGTTTTATATTAGGACTATATTAGAGAATATAGGCTTTTTTTAATCTAGGTATATCTCTCTCAAGTGAAATGAATTCTGGAATTTCCTTTATGCTGTATAATGTCCATGGTATAAAGCTGTTCTGATGTGGTCCATGAATTCTGCATATGTGCTGAATATACTTGATGTAACTATGCTCTCAATTGAATTTATAATTTGAGGAAATCACTTTTATATCTCAAACTCTGGTCTGTTACACAATGGATATGGACTGCCTCATTTTGTACTCTCATTTGCTTGTCCTTTTTATTTGTAATCTTTCAAACCTGTTTAGTTGTTGCACATTTGTTTAGAGCAGTGTTTTTCAAACTTTAGCATGAATTGTACTACCTGGAGGACTTAGTAAAACCTACATGGCTGGGCCCCACCACAAAGTTTCTGATTTAATTAGCCAGGGGTGGGGACCAATAATTTGCATTTGTAAATTTTTTTTTTTGAGTTGGAGTCTCACTCTGTCACCCAGGCTGGAGTGCAGTGGCACGCTCATGGTCACTGCAGCCTTGACCTGCTGGGCTCAGGCGATCCTTCCACCTCAGCCTTCCATGTAGCTGGGACTACAGGCGTGTGCTACCATGCCTCCCTTATTTTTTTTTCTTTAATTTATTGTAAAGATGAGCTCTCATGAAGTTGCCCCGGCTGGTCTAGAACCTCTGAACTCAGGCAATCCTTTTTGCTCGGATTACTGGCTTGAGCCACCACGCCCAGCCATATTTGTAAATTAAAAAAAAAAAAATTTCATGGTATAACTTGTTTAAACTAGTTTGGAAGGTTAAGCTCAAAATCATGGGGAAAGACAAGGATATTACAATATGATATAGTGCATTTAAATTTTATTTGGGGATTGAATTTCTCTTGGTACAAATTCTGCAAACAGAATAATAATATTTAATAAATAAAATTCAAAATATTATTTTTAATTTAATTTAATTTTCGACTTAAGGTGTACATGTGCAGGTTTTTTATGTAGGTGTATTGCATGATGGTGAGGTTTCAGCTTCTAATGAGCCTGCTCTCTAGGTAGTGAGCATTGTATCTGTTCTTTAACCCTTATTTCCTCTCCCTTCTTCCTTGTTTTAATTTTCCTTGGTGTCCATTGTTCCCATCTTTGTGCCCACGCGTGCCCAGTGTCTTACTTTCACTTATGAGTGAAAACATGTGTTTTCTGTTTATGTGATATTTTGCTTAAAATGATGGCATCCAGCTGGATCCACACACTGCAAATGACATGATTTTGTTCTTTTTCATGACTGTGCAGTGTCCCATGGTGTATATGTGTTCATATTGTCTTTATCCAATCAACCGTTGATGGGCACCACGTTTTTAATACTGTGAACAATGCTGTGATAAACATACAAGTGAAGGTGTCTTTTTTTGGTAGAGTGATTTATGCTTCTTTCAATATATAGCCAGTAGTGGGATTGCTGGATCAAATGGTAAATCTATCTTTAGCTCTTTGAGAAATCTCCAAACTGCTTTCAACAGGAGTTGAACTAGCTTACATTCCCACCTGCAAGAGAATGAGAGTTCTCTTTTCTACATAGCCTCTCCAACATCTGTTGTTTTGGACTTTTCGATAATAGCCATACTGACTGGTATAAGATCATTTCTCATTGTGGATTTGATTCACATTTCTCTGATAATTAGTAATGTTGAACATTTTTTCTTATACTTGTAGGCTATTTGTATGACCTCCTTTGAGAAATGTCTGTTAATGTCGTTTGCCTACTTTGTATTGGGGTTATTTGTTGTTTTGTTTTCTTTTCCCTGTCAATTCATTTGAGTTCCTTATAGATACTGAATATTAGGTCTTTGTCAAATGCATAGTTTATGAATTTGAATGTTTACTCCCATTCTATGGGCTGTCTCTTTATTCTCTTGATGGTTTCTTTGAGTGTGAAAAAGCTTTTTAACTTCATAAGATCTCACTTGTCTATTTTAGTTTTCACTCCTTTGTTTTTGAGGACTTAGTCATAAATTTATTGCCTAGGTCAATGCCCATGTAGATGTTTTCTAGGTTTTCTTCTAAGATTTTTATGGTTTGGGGTCTTATGTGTAAGTCTTTTATCCATTTTGAATTAATTTTTATATATGGTGACAAATAAGGTTTCAACTTCATTCTTTTGCACATGATTGGCCAGTTTTTCTCAACAGCATTTATTAATTAAGGTGTCCTTTTCCCAATTTTTGTTATTGTGGTCTTTGTCAAAGATGAGTTGATTATTGGTTAGCAGTTATTTTCTGGATTCTTCACTCTGTCCCGTTGGTTTATGTGACTATTTTTGTACCAGTACCATGCTGTTTTGGTTACTGTAGCCTTGTAGTAAAGTTTAAAGTCTGGCAGTGTGATGCCTCCAGCTTTGTTCTTTGTATTTTTTTTTTTTTTTTTTTGAGTCAGAGTCTTACTCTGTCGCCCAGGTTGAAGTTCAGTGCCATGCTCACAGCCACCATAGCCTCGACCTACTGGGCTCAGGTCATCCTTCTCCTCAGCCTTCCAAGTAACTGGAACTACAGGTACGTGTTACCACGCCCAGCTAATTTTTTGATTTATTGTAGAGATGAGGTCTCGCCAAGTTGCTCAGGCAGGTCTTGAACCCATAGACTCAGGTAATTATCTCACTTCAGCCTCCCAAAGTGCTATTATAGGTGTGGGCCACTACGCCTGGCCTTGCTTTGTTCTTTTTAAAAAATTGATTTGGCTTTTTGGACTCTGTTTTGCTTCCATATGAATTTATATATTGTCTTTTCTAGATCTGTAAAAAAAGTGATTTTCACAGTTTGGTAGGGAAGCATTAAATCTGTAGATAGTTTTGGGCAGTATGGTCGTTTTAACAATATTAATTCTTTTTATCCCAAGAGCATGAGATGATCTTCTGTTTGTTTGTGTCACCAGTGATTTCTTTCATTATGTTTTATACTTCTCCTTGTAGGGATCTTTCACCTCCTTTGTTAAATGTAATCCTTGGAATTTAATTCTATTATATTGTGGCTATTATAGATGGGATTGAGCTTTTAATCTGGTTCTTAGCTTGAGCGTTATTGGTGTATAAAAAAGCAATGAATTTTTGAATGTTGATTTTGCATTTTGAAACTTCACTGAAGTCATTTATCAGTGCTAGGAGTTTTTTGGTGGACTATTTTAATTTCCAAGAAGATGTTGACCCTTATCTTACAGCATAATATAATTTTTCATATTATATAATCCTGACATTTTAAAAAATAGTTTTAACTTTTTTTCATATTTTCTTTATGAGGATCCAATTATAATAAAAACCTTGGAAATGTGACACCATTTGGTTTTCAGAGGTTTAAAATAATTAAGGTACTATCTTATTCTATTTTTGTTGTTGTTTCTACTACTACTGAATATTACAAACTGGGTAATTTATAATGAAAACAAATTTATTTCTTACAGTTCTGGAGATTAGGAGGTCTCATATCAAGGTACCAGCATACTGTATCATCCCAGGGTGGAGGGTGGATGGGTAAAGAAAGGATATGTGACAGAGAACAAAGGGAGCTAAGATTGTCCTTTTGTTTGGAGCTCACTCCCTTGCTAATGGCATTTATCCATTTATTAAGGCAGCACCTTCATGGCCCATTAATCACCCATTAATGGTCCCACCTCGTAACACTGTCACAATGGCGATTAAATTTAAACATGAGTTTTGGAGAAACAACATTCAAACCAAAGCAAGTAATGTTGAAGTAGATGACTCTATATTAAGAATGATTAAGACATGTGGTTAATCTGGTTTTAGACTAGAAAAACTGACTAGATATGGTTAAATTTTGATTTCTAGTTAATATTTAAAATTTTTGAATTCTATTATAATAAAGCAGCACTGCTTCAGAAAAGCTATTGCATTATTTATAGGCCTCACAGCTTTTTTTTTTTTTTGAGTTGGAGTCTCACTCTTTTGCCTAGGCTGGAGGGCAGTGGCATGCTCACAGCCACCGCAGACTTGACCTGCTGGACTCAGGCAATCCTTCTCCTCAGCCTTCCAGGTAGCTGGAACTCTACAGGCATATGCCCCCACACCCGGCTACTTTCTTGATTTGTTGTAGAGATGCGGTCTTGCCAAGTTGCCTAGGCTGGTCTCGAACCCGTGAGCTCAGGCAATCCTCTCACCTCAACTTCCCAAAGTGCTAGAATTATTGGCATGAGCCACTGTGCCTGGCCTACCTCACAGCTATTGTATAAAAATATATAATATCTTTAGTAGGCCTGCTTTCAGATGTCAAGGACAAGTATTTTGGTCAGTAATACATTTAAAAGTGTATTTCTTATTAAATAAATTAATCACACAACTTTTAAATTACTAATAGCTAAATTTGTTTTGAATTTGGAGCTATGAGCTTAAAGACTGATTTTATTTTTTTATTTTATTTTATTTTATTTTTTTAAGCATAAAAAGAACAATTTTATTATGATTTTAGTATGCTTCCTCCATTAAAAACTTAAGGTTATATGATTGCAAAATTAGAGAATATAATCAAGAAACTTATACTTCTTTACTTATGAATATAGAAAAGGCCAAAATCTCTTCAATTGCTATTTCTAACAATAGGCAAAAATGTAGTGTTCAATTTAACTTGGTTTTTGCTAAGAGTTTGTCATGCCTGTGTTCATCAGTGATATTTGTCTGTGGTTTTCTTTGTCTTTTCTTTGCGTGTGTCTGTCTTGTTTTGCTATCAGAGTAGTTCTGGGCTCATATAGTCAGTTGGGTATTTTTTTATTTTTTAAGTCAGAGTATCACTCTATAGCCAAGGCTGGAATGCAATGGCACATTCACGGTCACCACAGCCTTGACCTACAGACCTCAGGCCTCCTTCTGCTTCAGTCTTCCTAGTAGCTAGAACTACAGGTATGTGCCACCATGCCCAGCAAATTTTTTTGTTTATTGTAGGATCGAGGTCTTGCCAACTTCCCCAGGCTGGCCTTGAACCTGTTGGCTCAGGCAATCCTCTTACCTCAGCCTCACAAAGTGTTGGGATTACAAGCATGAGCCACTGTGCCTGACCAGGACTGACTTTTAAATTAAAAGTAGAAAGATACAATGATATTAACATTTATTTATCTATTCATTTGTACAATAAGGTACAATTTCTTAAAAATGATCTTGTTCTAAGCTGTGTTCCACTTGACAATAATACTTCTACGTGCTTGGACAGGACTTTTTTTTTACTTTTTTTTATGCTAAGTAATTAGCATGGTATTTAGCACATAGTAGAATCAGGATATATATGTGTTGATAAATTAATTTAAAAAACAGCATAAAATGTTTTACGTACTATAACAAGAATGCATACTGCAAGATTAAAAAAAAAAAAGAATTGGTCAATTCAAACACTAGATCTGCACTCTCCAGTAAAAAATTCTGCAATAAAGGAAATGTTCTGCAATTATACTATCCAGTATGGCAGGGATTCCCTACTCCTGGGGCACAGACCAGTCCCAGATCTTGACCTGTTAGGAACTGGGATACACAGTAGGAGATAAGCAGCAGGTGAGCAAGTGAAGTTTCGTCTGTATTTATAGCCACTCCCCATCACTCTCATTACTGCCTGAGCCATACCTCCTGTCAGATTAGCACAGTATTAGATTCTCATAGGAGTGCAAAGCCTATTGTGCATGCAAGGGATCTAGGTTGTGCACTCTTTTTTTTTTTGAGTTGGGATCTCATTCTGTCACTCAGGCTGGAGGACAGTGGCACACTCACAGCCACCCCAGCATTGACTTGCTGGGCTCCAGCAATCCTTCCCCCTCAGCCTTCCAAGTAGCCAGAACTACAGGCTCATGCTACCATACCCGGCTAATTTTTTGATTTATTGTAGAGATGAGGTCTCATCAAGTTGCCCAGGCAGGTCTTGAACCCGAGGGCTCAGGCAATTCATTCACCTCAGCCTCCCAAGGTGCTGGGATAACAGGCTGAGCCACCAAGTCTGGTCTTTTTTTTTTTTCCTGAGTTGGAGTCTCACTCTTGTTGTCCAGGCTGGAGTGCAGCAGCATGTTCACAACCACCACAACCCTGACCTGCTGGGCTTAGGCCATCCTTCTGCATCAGCCTGTCAAGTAGCTAGAACTACAGACGCATGCCACCATGCCCAGCTAGTTTTTTTGTGTGTGCGATTTATTGTAGAGATGAGGTCTCACCAAGTTGCCCAGGCTAGTCACGAACCCCCAGGCTCAGGCAATCCTCTCACCTCAGCCTCCCAAAGTGCTGGGATTACAGGCTGAGCTACTGCACCTGGTTGTGCACTCATTATGAGAATCTAATGCCTGATGATCTGAAGTAGAGCCAAGTCAGTGATGCTGGCGCTGGGGAATGGCTGCAAATGCAGATTAACATTAGCAGTGAGGTTTGACTGTACAGAGACCATAATCAATCGATTTCTTGTAGACCCAGATCAAATCCCTATCAGTGAGTGGCAAGTGAGTTGATGTATCTCAATTGTACAACTGCATCTGGTGGCAGATTTTAAGTTAGAATCTGACACTTATTTTAGTTCATATATGGCTTGCTCATTATTTTATTTACCACTTTCTTCTGTACCTCTTTCCTGCACTGTGTACTTGTCTCAGTCACAGTTTCAGTAAGCTCACAAACTAACCCTAGACAAAATGAATAAAAAACATGTCACTGGAGAGCTTCTTTGAAAAGAGGGAAAGACCCAATGATGAGACAGCAAAAGACTCTATGACAACAAAAAGAAAGCTGCATTTAAAAGAAAATACCAAGAGTCCTACTTAAATGAAGGGCTCATTGCAACAGGTGATTCACATTCACCAAGATTGCTTTGTAAAATATGTGGTGAATGGCTAGCCAACAAAGCCATGAAACCTTCAAAACTGCTCCGACACATGGAGAGCAAGCACCCTGCATTAAAAAAAGCCTTTGGAGTTTTTTGAAATAAAAAAATGTGAACATAAAGAATAGAAGCCACTGGATGTGGTGGCTCACTCTTATAATCCCAGCTCTTTGGGAGACTGAAGTGAGAGAATTGCCTGAGTCCATGGGTTCAAGACCAGCCGGAGCAACTTGGTGAGATCTCATCTCTACAATAAATAAAAAATTAGCTGGGCATGGTGGCACGTACCTGTAGTTCTAGCTATTTGGAAAACTGAGGAGGTAGGATCACCTGAACACAGCAGGTCCAGGCTGTGGTGGCTGTGAGCATGCCACTGCACTCCAGCCTGGGCAACAGAGTGAGACTCTGACTCAAAAAAAAAAAAAAAAAAGAACAGAAGCAATTATTGAAGGCCATCATTTCATCAAATATGTCTGCACTAATAGCATCCTTCTTAATAGCTAACCACATTGCCAAAACTAAGAAGCCCTTTACTATTGGTGAAGAGTTGATTGGCTGCTAAGGATATTTGTCATGAACTTGCAAGAGAGGATGCAGTTCAAAAGGTGGCATGTGTTCCTCTTTCAGCTAGTACCATTACTAGATGAATTGATGAAATAGTAGAGGACATTGAGACACAATCATTAGAGAGGATTAATAAGTCATGGTACACAATTCAGGTTGATGAATCTACAATGTTGACAAGGCAACAATGCTTGTTTTTGTATATATATGTATTTTCAGGATAATGTGCATGAGGACATATTATGTGCACTTTTGTTGCCAACCAATACCATAGGCTGCAGAACTATTCAAGTCTTTGCACGATTACATATCAGGAAGACTGACTTGGTCATTTTGTGTTGATATATGCATGAACAGAGCAGTTGCCATGATTAGACGGTTTTCTGGTTTCACTACTCGAGTCAAAGAGGTCACTTCTAAATGGGAGTCTACATACTGTATCTTCCATAGAGAAATGCTGACTAGCTGAAAAATGTCACCTGAACTTCATAATGTTTTGCAGGATGTGATTAAAACTATCAGCTGTTAATGTACATGCCCTTAACTCACATCTGTTCACGCAGGTCTTTGAGGAGATGGACGCAGAGCACACATGTCTTCTCTTATTCACAGAAGTGAGATGGCTTTCTTTTCTTTTCTTTTTTTTTTTTTGAGTTGGAGTCTCACTCTGTCGCCCAGACTGGAGTGCAGTGGCCCGCTCCCGGCCACCGCAGTCTCGACCTGCTGGGCTCCGGCGATCCTTCCGCCTCAGCCTTCCGAGTAGCCAGAATTACAGGCATGTGCTACCACGCCCGGCTGATTTTTTGATTTATTGTAGAGATGAGGTCTCTCTGCCCAGGCGGGTCTCGAACCTGCGTGCTCAGGCAATCCACTCACCTCAACTTCCCAAAGGTGCGGGATTACAGGCTGAGCCACCGGGCCCCGCTAAGATGGCTTTCTAAAGGTTGATCACAGGCCAGCATTTTGAGTTAAAAGTACCACTCCAGAGATTTATTTTAGAAAAAAAATAGCCATCACTGGCAGCACATTTCAGTGGCACAGAATGGGTCGCAAAACTTGCTTACTTGTGTGACATCTTCAACCTGCTCAATGAACTCAATCTGTCACTTTGGAGAGAATGACAATTGAGTCCAAGTTGGCAGATAAAGTGGCTACATTCAAAGCCAAACTGGAATTATGGGGGCGACAAATGAACATTGGGATTTTTGACATGTTTCAAACATTAGCAGAAATTTTGAAAGAGACTGAGTCAGGGCCTTCTTTTTCCCAGATGGTGCATGATTACCTATTTCAGCTTTCAAAAGGCTTTCAGTATTACTTCCCAATCGCAAAAAACAAACAAACAAAAAAAACCCCCTCCATCTGGGAAGGAATAGATCCACAACCCTTTTGTGAATAAGCCAGGTGAATATACTTTGTCCATGGTAGAAGAGGATCAACTGTTTGACATGGCAAATGATGGTGGCTTTAAAAGTATCTTTGCGACAACTTCAAATCTACATACTTTCTGGATTAAAGGCATGGATGAATATCCTGAGATTGTCACAAAAGCACTGAAAAGCCTGCTTCCATTTCCAACATCTTGTCTTTGTGAAGCAGGGTTCTCTGCAGTGACAGCAACCAAAAGGTGAAGACTGGACATAAGCAAAATATTTCAGGTGTCACTATCTCCTACCACTCCCAGAAGAAATCATCTAGTTGCAAGAAAACAAGCTCAGGGCTTCCACTGATTCTGCATTATGGCGAGTTGTATAAGTACTTCATTATATATATTTTACTATATATTTAAATGTAATAATAATAGAAATAAAGTGCATAATAAATGTAATGCACTCGAAACATCATGAAACCATCCCCCCCACTCCCATCCTTGGAAAAATAGTCTTTCGTGAAACTAGTCCCTGATGCCAAAAATATTGGGGACCACTGCAATACGGTAACCACTAGCCATATGTGGTTACTGTATTGAGTACTTGAAATGTGGTTAGTGCAACTGAACTGAGAAAATGAATTTTAAATTATACTTCTTATGAACTTTGCAGCAACATGGTTGGACTTAGAGGCTATAATACTGAGTGGTCTATCACAGAAACAAAGAACTGAGTATCACATGTTCTCATTCATAAGCAGATCTTGAACAACTATCATAATACTGTAAGAAAGAAATTGGCAGTAGTGGGAAACTGCCAGGGAAGGGGGGGACACACCTCATCAACAAGGATACCTGCATAATGAACATTTGTATATATAACCCTAAATTGTACCCCACATATTTATAATTAAAAAATTAAAAAATATATTTCATTGTAATTAATCTAACTTTAAGTTTAAATAGCTACATGTGGCTAATGAGTACTTTATTTAAGTATATTCACAGAGTAGACAGCACAGTATTAGAGTGAGAAGAAGGATCTAAAATGCTTAATAAGAAAAGATGGGCCGGGCTCGGTGGCTCAGCCTGTAATCCCGCTTTGGGAGGCCGAGGTGAGTGAATTGCCCGAGCCCGCAAGTTCGAGACCCACCTGGGCAACTTGGTGAGACCTCATCGCTACAAGAAATCAAAAAAAAAAAAAAGAAAAGATGAACTATGTTTTTAAAAGGCATTGATATTTGCCAGGTGATTGTGATTGAGCATATTTGGCATGAGATACCAGAAACTATATGATTTGCTAACTATTCTCCCCAGAACACCTGTCTTAATCCTGATATTTTTAGGTTATCCAGAGATCACAGTTTGAACATAGTTGCATATTCAGAGTATAAAATAAGACCAAGGGTAGAAGCCTGGTAAGGGTGGACATTTAAGGGAAGTAAAGACAGGAAAAAGACTGAGAGGACCTATCTGATTTGGGGAATGAGGTGAAGACAAAAGGAGTTTTTGAGAATCAAGCAGGGAGAAGTGAATGATTAATGAAATGATCAGTAGTTTTATTGCTAAAAATTAATTAAGAGGTGAACTGAGAAAATAAGATTATATTTGGCAACTAAGCAGTTGTTGGCATTACTCTTTGTAGGTTCAGTGAAGTGGTGCTAACTGCTGAGGGTTTCCTGGTATTGAAATATGGGAGGTGAGAGATTAGATAATTATTTTGAGGAAGGTGCTATGAAACAAAATGATAAGGCAACAGCAAGAAAAGAAACCAGGGTAAAACATGGTGGGTTTTTAAATTTTTTCTAATGAGAAAGATTTAAGTTTGTTTGAAGTCTCTGAGGAAGGGATCAAATAATACATGGCATAAACAGAAATTACCTAAAAATACCTAGGAGAATCAATTACAGATCAGGTAAAAACCCCAAGTGATGACCCCATGTGTATAAATTTCTTAGTTCACCTGCAGCTGACAAACATTTATTGAGCCTTTGTTAGGTGCCAGATACCTGTCCAAGGATTTTAATCATATTCAGTTATTTAATCCTAATGTCAACCCAATGAGCTAAGAAAACAACTGCAATCTTACCAAAGAGTATGCGGAGTCCCAGAGAGTTAGCTGACTCTCTTAAAGCCATCCAGCTAGTAATGGGCAGATCAGAAATCGTAATTAATTCTTTTCATTCTCAAAATCTTTCCTTTACAATAGATGATTTATTTTTGTCTCCCCATCACCTGAGTATATCACTTAGATGCTCTCTGAAACAACTTCCGTTGCCACCTGACTCCTCTTTCATGATGAGCATAGCCTAAGTTAGTCTTTACAGGTGAAACAAACTCTATCCCTAGCCAGTAGAACTCCCTTCCCAGTCCCCACCCCCACATGCCAGAGCAATTCTGATACCTTAGAAACTGTGTGCTAACATTTTCTATGTATCTAGTGTTAATGTAACCACAATCTCATTCTGCTTTCAGATCTTTTCTTTTTTCAAGTATCTAAGGTAACAAAATGATTATCTGTAAAACAGATATCACTATATTCTTTGTATTAGATGATGATGTACTTTGGGTCAACTGCAAATAATTCAAAATAAAGCTCTGTATGAAATAAAAATCATGATTTTAAGTCCTGACTCTGCCAGTTATTAATTATAACTGGGGGACCTTGTAAAAATATCTCACCTATTCAAGCTTTTTAAGTAGGTCTCATGGAAGTTCTTTGAGGATTGTCAAGATTGTGAAAATGGAAATCCTACATAAGCGAGGTACACTTAACAAGGTACCTCCTCCCAGATGTGGCTTCTTGTTGCAACACCTTTACTGAGATATACTTCACATAACATACAATTTACTCATTTAAAATGTACAATTCAGTAATTTTTACTAGACTCACAGGGTTGTATGATATCAACAATCAATTTTAGAATATTTTCATTACTATTCCACAATGAACCATCCCAAATATTTTAACCCTCATTTCTTATCTCTCTCTTTCACGTCCTCCTAGCCCTTAGGCAACCACTACTTTCTGCCTCTGTAGATTTGCCTATTTTGAACCTTTTACATAATAAGGAACATATCATATGTGGTCTTTTGTGAATGGCTTCTTTCACTTAGCATAATGATTTCTAGACCTATCCACATTGTAGCATGTATCAGGACTTCATTCCTTTGTACTTCATTCTATTGTATGGATACATCACACTATTATTTATCAGTTCATCTACTGTTTTACATTGGGCTTGTTTCCACTTCTTGACTATTATAAATAAATAATGCTTCTATGAACACAAATGTACAACCTTTTACAAAGACATATGTTTTCATTTCTCTTGGGCATATACCAAAAGGTGTAATTTCTTGGTCATATGGTAACTCTAACTTTAAACCTTCGAAGAACTGCCAGACTCTTTTCCAAAATGCCTGTCAAGTAAGCATGTTAAATAAGTTAAGCTTTTTCCCTTTTGATTTTTGTTTTACTTTTGGCTCTCAGATTAGATGCCAATGAATCAGAAAGCATTCTGAGTTGGGTCCTCCTCTTCTGTACCCCATGCAGACTATGCTTATGTTATAATAATGCAACATTTTATAAGATATCAGCAATAACATTTATTGCTATTTGATCATTTACTTTTCTGAAATCTTACTGAGTACCTTATGCACTTGTGATTGCATAATGTGTACTACATTGAAGGTATACAATCAATATTTATGAAGTGAATTATAGCACTAGAGTTACAGGTAATTTTGCATTATTTGTCTAAAATTTTGATTTTTATAATAAGCATTCATTACCTCATATAACTTTTATAATCAGAACAAATCATGCGATTATAATACAAACTTTATAGCTACATAAATTAGAGTATAAATCACATGCTCTAAATGATTTCTTCTGAGCATGTTTAATTATATCATCAAGTACAAATTAACTTATAAAATTCCTTAGAATGCATGATTTTATCCATTTTATTAGGCATACTAAATACCTTTTTGGTGGTAGCTTTTTGTATGGTATATTTTTTAATATTCCAGTTTTCTATAACAAAACTAATTTATGTTGTATAGATTTTTTACATCCTTATTTTGGAAAATAGCATTCAATTTCCTTTGTACTGAGTCCGTATTCAACATGAAATTTTATAAACTAAATTTAGTTTCCAAAGAGCAATGAAAATTTCCTAAATAGAAACATAAATGTTATAACCTTTGCAAAGTTAAATATAGCCCATAATGTACAATAATGTACATTGCCATTCAGAAACTCTGTGAAATAAATCAGTCTTTAATACCGTAATCAATTTTGAGTGTACTAACACAATTGAGTTTCATATCTGCAAAATTAAGGACTAGATTTTAGGTGGTGACAACTTCAAGATATTGCTATTATTTAGGACTCAGGCTAAAGCTGGCAGCCAGTATTCTTCTATGACACATCTATTTTATTATTCAAAACGTTAAACAAATTTACAAGGTTGGAATATTTGTGTCTCAGGTAATTTGAATACCTTACAGTACATAAGAATGTATTTTGAACTAAGTGAACCTCAGTTGTTGAGTCTGTGTGTGATGGTAACCGTGCAATGTGCTCTTTAATGCAACATAGAACAGTGGTTAAGACATGAACTCTGTAACTAGACTGAGTAGGAATTCTAGCTCTATCTCCGTGAAGACTTAGGCTTGTTAACTTTCCTGTCCTTCATTTTTATGTTTAAAATGGGCACATGAGTACCTATCTCACAGGATTCATATGAGGACTATATGTGCTAATGCTTATGCAATGATTATATGTGCAGAGAACACATTTGTAAATATTAGCTAAAGTTATGTATCTATTTATTTTAGTCTATAACCACAAAATTTTGAATGTCTGACTGCATTTCCTTGACATCTGTCGATAATTTAGGCATTTTTTACTAACTTAGGGTACCACACCTTTAAGTGGTTCAAAATGTGAATTTTTATGCTGTTTCTTTTCTTTTACTTTTTTTTTGTTTTTTGAGTTGGAGTCTCACTCTGTCACTCAGGCTGGAGTGCAGGTGGCACACTCACTGCTGCTCCAGCATCGACCTTCTGGGCCCCTGTGATCCTTCTACCTCAGCCTTCCAAGTAGCCAGAATTGTAGGTGCGTGCTACCACACCTGGATAATTTTTGATTTATTGTAGAGATGAGGTCTCACCAAGTTGCCCAGGCTGGTCTCAAACCTGCGGACTCAAGCCATCCACTTGCCTTGGACTCCCAAAGTGCTGGGATTATAGGCTGAATCACCGAGCCCGGCCTCTTTTACTCTTTTTTTAATTTTAAAGATGTGGAGTACAATTCAAGTTTAAGTATATAAATGGTCATTGTGTAGGTAAAGTTTGGGTCTCACTTTGGTCCCCACTTCACCTGGTTTGAAATCAGGTACCCTTGTTGATGAAGCGTGTCCCCCTCCCTTACCTGGAAGTTTCCCACTACTGCTAATCCCCCTTTCTTATAGTATTGTGATAATTGTTCGGGGTCTGCTTATAAGTGAGAACATGTGGTACTCAATTCTTTGTTTCTGTGATAGATCACTCAGTATTAGAGACTGTAAGTCCACCCAAGTTGCTGCTAAGTTCATAATTTTGTTCTTCTTTATACCTGCATAATTTATGCTATTTCAATGTTCTCTTTACTCACATTTTAAGCCTAGTAATCTAATGATGCATAGAAATATAAGTTGAAGACATATTGCTTTTCTCCTTCCTTCCTTCCTTCCTTCCTTCCTTCCTTCCTTCCTTCCTTCCTTCCTTCCTTCTTTCCTTCCTTCCTTCCCTGTCTTTCTTTCTTTTTTTCTCCATAATGTTAGTTAAGCATTAAAACACAACAAAAAACAACTATAAAAACCTTAACCCTATTGAAGTTGAAAACCTGTTCCAGTACCTGTGGATATTGGTGTTTGAGACATACCTTCACATGCTTAATGAAGACCATATAATTAGAGAAAATAAAATGAATGTACTTCTTTTAGAATAAAATGTTGAAGCATTGTAACCTTGGATTAAATATGAGCAGCCTCTGGTAAAGTAAATGAAAGAAGTGCTTTAAAAAATCACCACTAGAGAATTTAAGGAAATAGCTTTCCTACTAAAAAGTTAAGGCTATCAGTGTAGAGTTTTGTCCAATCTCCCATGAGCTGTTATTACTTGCACAGTTAAGGGAATAGTTATATTAAAAGCCAAGTTTAGAGTTTTCTTTGCTTTTATTTTTACAAGTGCTATGCATTCATCATTCTTTTAATCATTGTTTTTCAGTTACAATTGCTTTAAGGAGCAACAGAATTTAGTACTTTGCAAAAAGAAATGGCAAAATGCACGGCAACAAAGTCAAGGCAAAAAAGAATCTGAGCTGTACCCAAGGGTTCATTGCTTTACGGGAGAATGTCTCCTTTATGCCACTTGTGTATGGAATCCTCTGCCTGACTCTGGGGACTCAAACTTGACTGCACATTAGAATCAATTGGAAGCTTTTAAGATTCTAACGCCCAGGTTGCACCCCAGGCCAATTGAATAAGAATGTCTGAGAGTAAGATTCAGGCATCAGTGTCCTCAAAACTCCTCAGGTGATTTCAGTGTGCAGTTAAGGTAGAGAACCACAACTCAAGAATGCCCCTTCCACCTTCTTGTGAAAATAAATTAGGGGCTATTTCCCACAAATTAAGACTTTGTTATTAGCAATTATGTCATTGTTTACCCAGGAAGTCATGGAGATACTGGCAGCCTCATTTTCTTCCTTTGTTGTGATCCAGAAGCATTGCCTGCCAGCTGATGTTTTAGAGATTAGAGAAACTCAACTCACTGGATCATACTTAGATGTTTCATATGATTTGGGCAAATAATGATGAAAAAGAAAGAGAAAGAATGAGAAGGGGTGAGAGAGAGAGAGGAAGACAGAGAGAGAGAGAGAGAGACAGGGAGACAAGAGAGAGATAAGATAGAAGAAAAGAAAGAAAGAAGGAAAGAAGAAAAGGAAGGCTGGAAGAAAGAAGAGAAAGAAATATCTGCACCATTGGGTTGCTGAGATTAAAATTTGACAAAAGAGACATTTTGGAAAATATAATAAGACATCAAATATAATAAATATTTTACTCTGGTTTTTACAAATTTATTATGTGGACTGAATAGCACCATTGATGCTCTATAAAATAACTGTAACACTAGCAGTAGATATTCTGCATATAATTCAAGATTGTGGAGAGAAACTTTCACTTGTGGTCACAGAAAGCTTTCTTAACACTATGAAGTCAGTAGAATTTCTGCCATATGCTGCTCCCAGTTCCTAAAAGCAGAAATTGAGCCTCAAAAGTTTTCCCAGGCTTATTCATCTAATAAGTGGAAAATACGTGTTTGTGGACTGCAAAGCCATCTCTTCATTCTCTCTTCAGTACACTTTGTTCAGGCTTTTCTGTTCACAAGACTCTTATGATGGCTCCAAGATCAATATCTTGCCAAAACCATTGGTCACTTCTCTAGCCTCATTTTATTTCTTCTTTCAGAAACATCTAACACAGCACAATCAGTCATGCCCTTCGTCTTGAAACTTTTTTGAGTTTGATTCTTATGATACTATATATTTTGATTTTCCTCCAATCTCAACAGCTACTTTCTCTTAGGTTAACTGACTGGCTGTTCCTTCTCTGCCCTATTTCTAGACAATGGAGCTTCCTAGGCCTTGGTGCTAGATCCTCTTTAGGATTCTATCTAAACTTTCTTCCTGGATGATCTCACTAGAGAGATAACTTGTAAATACCATCTATAAGACAATATAGCTCAAATTTATATTTCAGGCTCTGACCTTTCCACTGTTCATCTATTTACACAACACTTCCTCTTGTGTATCTACTAGACATTTCAGACTTCACCAATACTTAAATAATTCACTAAGTTTTATCTTCAGATCTGCTATGCTACTGTCCACGCCATCATTAGTTTCATTTGGACTATAGCAAAAAGTTCTTAACTTTCTCTCTCTGCTTCTATTCCTCCCTGGAGTTCATTTCCCTACACAGAAACTAGAGTAGTTTTTTAAAATTATGTTTTGGACCTCAGCACTCCCTTGCTTAATACAATCTAATGACTTCCAAGTTCCTTACCATAAGCTAAAGTCTGTGTATAATCTGATTTCTGCCTTCTTTCATTCATTAACTCAAAAAATATTTACTATTCACCTACTCTGTGTCTCTAAGATTCCACAAAGTATCTGCTCACGTGGAAATGAAATATTGAAGAGAACAACTAATGGGAAGAGAGTCTGTGTGTGTGTGCCTGTGTGTGTGTGTGTATGTGTGTGTGTGTGTGTGTGTGTGTGTGTGTGTGTGTATGTGGCTAATCCAGTGAGATAGGTTAGCTGTTGTGTGTGTGTGTGTGTGTATGTATGTATGTGGCTAATCCAGTGAGATAGGTTAGCTGTTAACCCGGGGGGTTTGTGGGAAGTTCAAAAGACAGTGACTCGCTACCTGTCTCCAATTGGAATCCCTTGGGAAGACCTTATAATGTACCAAATTTGCACCTTGTCTCCTGAGAGTGTAGTATATATGGTTGTGGCCTCAGAGGTATAAAGGCGGGAGCTGCAGTCAGAGAACGGCATTTTGAAACCTTTGGTGATTTTAATGTGCAACCAAGACAGAGAAACAGCACTCTAGGAAAAAGTAGCCCACCCAAAATGATGTGACCAAGTAAGAGAAATGGTAATTTAACTGACTGTTTACACAAAGCATTGCTCTGAAAAGTGCTTTGAGGATTACATACAACTCTTTTAAAATTACCTTGATAAAATCAGAATGGCATATAGAATGTATGGGGTGTATCACAAGAAAGCATATGAGGATCACTATTAGGAAACAGGTTTACGTACCCTAATAGGATGAGAGAGATTCTGAACTGCTTCTCTGCAGGAGAGTAATGATTTTTTCTCCCAGTATCCTTTCCTCGGGGCCCTGAATTATGGCAAAAGAAAATAAAATGGAGCCCTGGAGGAGCCCCATAGGAAATCCATGTGAGAAAAATACCACATTTTATAAGCACATGCTGAGTAGGTAGGAGTAGCAGAATGATTCCTGCACCTCATTTTCCCTGTACTTCCAACATTTCTGGTCTTAGGCAATACTTATTTAGTATAACAACAAAACGCTGTTAAATAACTGCTATATGAAAATACGTATAATGTGTTGAGGGACAATTATTTAATGTAGTACTGGAATAGGTGCTTCAAACACATTAACACATTTCTATTTTCAAAATAATCTTTTCAGTTGGTATTTTAACTCCTTTTTTTTTTTTGAGTTGGAGTCTCACCCTGTCACCCAGGCTGCATGCTCACGGCCACCGCAGCCTCAACTTGCCGGGCTCAGGTAATCCTTCTGCCTCAGCCTTCCAAGTAGCTAGAACTACAGGCATGTGCCACCATGCCCAGCTAATTTTTTGATTTATTGTAGAAATGGAGTCTTGCCAAGTTGCCCAGGCTGGTCTCGAACCCCTGGGCTCAGGCAATGCTCTCACCTCGGCCTCCCAAAGTGCTGGGATTATAGGTTTGTGCCTGGCCTTAACTCCAATTTTTAAACAAAAAATAAGTTGAGAAATATAGCAGAATGTGTTCAAGATCACCCAGATTATAAGTGATGAAGTGGGTATCCGAAATCAAGTTTTATAGACTATAAATTCATGTTCTCTGACAACAATATTCCACAGTACTGTTATAATGGGTCCAATCCTATGTCAGGTGCAGGGAAGAACAAGTATAGAGAAAAAATTACAACTAACTAAAGACTCCTAAGTAGCATTTCTGGAGTAAGAAATTTCTTGAAGGCTACCAATTCTCTTTTCATTCTTCTCTGCATCTCCTTTTAACCAAATTATCAGATTGTCTCATGACGTATCTTTCTTGAGAATTATTATGTAAGGACGAACAACCTACCTTAAAAAAGGAATATGGATATATATCTAAAGCCAAATTCAAGATAAAAATGAATGTGGGTCATAGCGTGGGATTAAGGACTAGTGAGTAATGGAGTTAACGTTCACAGTTAGAGACAGAAGGTGAACTGTCTAGCCGGTAGCATCCTCATCAAATGGAATCCTAACCACCACAGAGCAGAACTTTGGCTGGGACCCTGCGGAATTTATCTGGCCAGGTTTTGGGATTTTAAACTCCAGGTTGAGGAAAACTGAAATTGTAGCTTCTAATTGCTAATAATAAGACACTTTAAAATGAAAATGTGAAGATTATGGAAAGTTGGGTAAGTCCTTTCATTCCCATACTTTTCTTAGAGCCACCTGAAGGGAAATTCCAATGATTCATTTTATCTCACTCATAACCCTCTGAGCAAACCTACCAGTAGCCTGTAAATAATAGGAAAGGGTGTGTGAGAGTCAGTGGCAAAGGCTTTGAGAAAACCCACACGCACATATGCCATTCTTCGAACTAGATTTTGTGCTTTTTATGTGTTCAGTCAAGAATGAAAACAATATTATAAATGTTGTGCTTTCCAGGCTTGACAGATGCTCATCTTGGGATGGAGCTACATACACAGATAGAAAATGAGCTATAACAAGTTCTTTGCAGAGGATAAGTGGGTGTTTTTGGAATCTGTGATGAAAACCCACTGTAGCATGTATATTTCTTTTCTTATTACCCAGATTTATTCTATAAAATTTTCCTTCCACCATTTTTACCCTCCAACTGACAATTTTCCATGTTCCTATGTTATTACTGCTTACTTGGTATAAAGCAGAAAGGCTGTTTTACAGCAACTATATGAAGTACCATTGAGAATTAAATTGCTTTCCTTTCTTCCTCATCATTGTGAATTTGGTACAGATGAAAGATGGAAGATTGGCAGCCAGGGAGTCGAAAGTCCTCTGTTATCTATGAGGTGCACATGATACAGGCAGAGGCAGCCCACACTTCCCTCTTCACAACAGCCATATGCCAGCCTTCAAATCTTGGAGAAAGAGCTCTGTGGGAGAGTGTGTCATTTGTAAAAGATAGGATTTCAAGATAGTATTACAAAGAAAGGGTAGGGATTTTCAAAGCAGCCAGAGGGAAAAAAAAGTTGGGCAAGAGATTAACAGAGGTGTCTTTTGGGTTCCTGTTTAGCTTGAGGACAACGTGACTTCACTACTTTTATTTCGCTGGTCATCTTCATCTGCATATCTGTTTTCCACCTGGAATTCTCTGCCCATTTTTATTGTGTCTGAATAGGCTCAGTTCCCTGTAACAAACTCTCTTATAAGCCCTAGCCAAGTCCTGAGGCTCCCTATAAAAAAAATACCGTCTGAAACTCCAGACCATCATGGAATATCTCCATATGCTTCTGCCTTCACTCCTTTCTGTTTTCGACCTGCCTGTTCTTGCCTAGCTGATTTAGCTTTCTCATTGCCTTGCACCTGGTCTCTGCCTTGCAGCTCTACTTGATTCCAGCTTTGTTCTGGACAAATCTCTTAGCCCCCTTCTTGTAGCTTGACAGCCAGGTTCCTACCACCGTATCCTAAGTCCAACCTCTTGAAAACCTGGCCTGGGCTCAAGCAGTTCTGACAGGATACACCACAGGCAAAATTTGTCCTGCGTTTCTTTCCATCCTGCCTGAACCCTTTCCTTTCCTGTTGTTTCTCACTGATTTCAAAGAGCCTCTAAAGTGCCCAGGGCCTCACCATGAGGCAGCTCACCAAATGCTCAAGTTAAACCTTTTGGTCTTACTTTTCCTCAGACTTCCTTCCCGCTGGGCTTCAAGCTGCAACATTTACCTTCCTTTCTTCCTACTGTGAGAATTTGACAGGCAGAACCATCTAGCTTGCTTTGTTAATAAGCCTAGGCGCTCATAATGCAACATTTAATAAATGTTTTTCATTATGATGATGAGTGTGCTGACCTCATAATTACATTGTGTCCAAATTAAATTTTTTATCTCACCAGTGCAAACCTGCTACTCCTCCTGTGATCCTTGTTTTGTTTATGGCTCCACCATTTTTCCAGGCTCCCAGCCCTAAATAGCATGGACTCCTCTTTAATTTTTCCCCTGCTGCCACATTAAACTTGCTTTCAAATCCTGTTGATTCTCATCCATCCCCAATGTGCTTTTCCCACTGCCATTATCCTATTTGATTGAATGGGCTATTGAAAGAGATTCCTAATTTGCCCTGCTGCTTGTAGACGTTTCCATTCAAATCAATTTTATATCCTACTGCCAGTTTAAGCTTTCAGAAGCTGTTGAGTTACCACTCTTCACTTGCTATGTAATTCCAGGAAAGTAGTTAATTCCTTTCAGTTTCAGTTTTTCAACTATAAAGTTATGATAATAATATCTCAATAGTATTATTATTATTATTTAGTGCCATATTGTGATAGATTCTTTGGCCAAATTTTAGTCAGGTTCCTGCAGCTTTTCTAGACCTATCTGTGCACTTTCCTGTAAAATTCAATTTTTATAAAAACTTCACACCCTTGATATTTGAGCACCCTCAGTATCTGATCAGGTTCCTCATCCTTCACCGTTCCCCATATGTTGTCTGCTTAACCTGGCCTATCTTCGGCAGGAATCCTGTTAGGTTGATTTAGCCAAAATTCACCCTTGTCGCTGATGCTTCCTCTTAGTAATTTTCCATCCACTGACCCCCATCTTGCCTCTCAACTATAGATTTCCACTCACCCATGCTATATTAGGAGTTGAATCCAGTATCTCTCTCCCACTGCAAAATCCCATGGTCACGGTCCCTATACCTATCAGGATGGTCTGGAATATTGTCTTATTTACTGTGCTTCAACTATTATCAGTGATTTTTTTTTTCCTCTATCAGCTGTCACAGAGTAAAGCACAAAGCTCTTAGCCTACCCTTGCTAGCTTTTAATTTTCCATGTATTTAGTCAAACTTATGTCCCAACTGTATCTTCTTCATTTGCACTTCCAGTGCTCCAACCGTGAAGAAGAAGATGATGTTAATGCCTAATATGTATTTGAACACTAACTGCCAGAGCTATTTTTATTATTTTTACATAGATTAACTCATTTCAATCTTAAACTATAGTGTAAGAATAATTATAATGCCCTTTGTACAAATGGAAAATTAAATCTAAAAACAAATTAATTTGCCCCAAACTGCACAGCTAGAAAGTAGAGGAATTAAAATTTGATTTTAGAGGGTATGCTGTTAGACAGTTATAAGTGCTTTATGCAAAGCATCTACTTTTTTTTCCCGACATTACTTTTTAAACTTTTGCATTTTATTGTGAAAACTTAGGGCAAAAAAACAGAAGAATGGACAAATATGTATAATTTATGGGGTTATTGTAAAACCACCCAGATCAAATATGGAACATTGTCAACATGCCTATAGTCGCTCTTATGTCCTCCCAATCACTACCTCTTCCATTTACAAATGTAATACTCTCTTGATTTCATATTTTATTTTTTCTCTTCTTCTGCTTTTTTCTTTCTTTTTTTTAATAGAGGACTTATTATTGCATCTTTAAAATATCTTAGGAATCATCCACCTTCTTTTTGTTTCTGTAGCTGGATAACTCTTGGATCTTTTCATCAGCCTGAACTATTCATTTTTTTTAAAAAATCAACTTTAATCAAATAATTTTTGATAATTTTGTTTTTAACTGTTGTCTTGCTGAACCAAAGCAGCTAAATTTAACACAAGTTTAATGACATTTCCTTTAAGGATTAACTCATCTTTCCGGGCTAGAGATACTGAAACAAGTAGAACCTCAACTCACCGGAACCCCACAGATATATTTTTCATCCAATAAATTTTGGATTTCAATGAGATCCATTTTCCTAAATAATAACATTAGTGAATAAGTGAGATACACAAACCTCATCTTGTAACAGAAGCTCAGTGTAACACTCTTGATCATGTTCTGTACATGACTATAGACAGTGCAAATGGTAACCAGTTCATTTCTATTTCGCTATCATTTGTCAAACCGGCGCCTCTTCCTTTTCTTTCCAAGGAGATCAAGTTCTACATTGATGTGATTGAAGTCACTTTGCAGGGATCCTCTGGGGCCCTTCACAGTAACTGTGCATCCCTTCAGAGTGATGTCAACAATCTGATTGCTGAAAATGATCTCTGTTCTAACAGTAGATGTGGAAAACCAGCAAGCTGTATTCTTGATGGTTAGTGATTTGTGTACCCAGTTTATGAAGATATCCACCCTCAGATTTTTACTTTTACTTTTATAAGCCTTCAAATCATAAAGACATCTTCTGTGTTATCTTTTAAAAGTTTTATCATTCTGAATTTTATACTTAGACCCATAAAATTCATATAATTGATTTTCTATATACACCATGCACAAGTTTCATTTTTGTAATAACTATTGACTCATCACCATTTATTGAAAATATACTGCGCTGCAGTGCACCAATTAGGGTGAGTAAAATATTGAGATTTCCATGGGAACGTTTCTTGGTTCCTGTAATTCTCCCATTATTTCATTATAAAAATTTCAAACATACTGGAAACTTAAAATAATTATTAAAACATATATCCACATGCTAGATTCTACAATTAACATTTTGTTATGGCTGGTCTATCGCATATTTATTCATCTGTCTACCTGCCTAATCATCTACAAATGAATCTTTTTGAAATTTTAAAAAGAAGTTACAGACAGTATACTTTATCCCCAAACATTCCAACATTCATATCATGTATTAGAATTTGATAAATAGTCATGTTTTTGTTTCGGTTTCTTTGAGATAAATTTACACAGAGTGGGATGTACAAATCCTTAGAGTACTATTTAATAACTTTTTTTTTTTTGAGTTGGAGTCTCACTCTGTCGCCCAGACTGGAGTGCAGTGG